>NW_025999784.1:3115000-3344102 GCF_019419815.1 Pyrus x bretschneideri
TAAGTACATACACATTTGCAGACGGCATATCAGGAAAGCGGACCAACATTCCGACAGACTGCTCTCTTCAAATTTACAACACTATGATTTTTGCAAGCAGGTTTGGATCCCAAAAACCAATTCCAAAGCCCTGCAACGCTCGACTATTCCGCGCCCTTTTTTTTTTTTGTGGGGGGGGGGGGGGGGGGGGGGAGGGGAGAGGAGGGGAACCTTAGAAACCTTAAGACTATTACTTATATGTTCCACTCTTACTCTTGCATATATGATCATATCGCATCAACAAGAAACACTACTGTACACAATACAACAAGGTGGGCAGAGTAAATGGGTGGGTTTAGGGAATCGGGATGGTGAGGAACACTGACCACGTCATCTCCAGGCAGTGACCACTTGAGCAGACTTTGAGGTTGCCGACGGAAGAGGAAGAAGAGATGGTGCCTCTTCAGCCACAATCACTTCCTCCTTGGCAGCCACATCTTCAGTTGGTTTAGGCGTGTAGGTAAATGAGAGATCTTTGTTGGCAGCAAGAGCGAGGAGCTCTTTCTCCTCCAGCCCTTTTGTTGGCCCAAGGCTGCACCGCTCTGGCTTGTGCTTGGCTAATGCATCTCTAAACTTCTTGATCTGCCAAGTCAAGAGTTATCACAACCACCATCAGGGAACAACACCAACACCAATACAAACAGCAAACATTATTTGCCAATGCCATCCGACCAGCAAACATTATCCAAGAGAGAAAAAAACCACAGCTGACCAATAAATAAGATTAAAAACAAGACTCAAATGCTTATCAGCAAGTGTAAAGGATGGCATATAAATTGGAACTCAGCTTTTGGAAAAGACCCCAATACCAATTGACAGGGATTCAATAATAAACTCATCAGAGACCAAATGAAGGAAAGACAAACACTAACCGTGGCGTTGGTGCAGCTGAAGCTGCAAAGGCGACCATGAGCACCTCGGTAAAAGCGGAAGAAGGGGAGGACATGAACATTGAGACTGTAACACATGGACTTGTGTTCCTCGTAGTTCACCTGAAGGAATTGGACATCCGGGTTCATCTCTGCCAGCTGACATATCTTGGGATGAAGAGCTTTGCAGCCACCACAGCCAGGAGAGAAGAAATCAACGATCACCAGCTTATCCCCGGCGTTTGAAAGGGATTCCACTAGGTCCTCTGCAGATGACACCTCTTTCATGTTGGGCTGGTTCCCCTTCTCCCACCATTTCGCAGCTTTCCCAATCCGAAATCCAGACTGCTAAATTCCATTCCCCCACAACAAAAAAACACAAACCAGTTTTTAACTTAAGCAATCAAAAAGCATAGAAAAAAATCTCCTCATGACTTAATTGATCAAATATTGATCCGAAAGTCGATTTAAATTTGGGGAAAATCAACAATCACGAGCAATAATATCTGAAGCCCAGCGGAGCAGGGGAATCAGATTCAGAACAAGGATATGGGAAGAAAGAAACGAACCTGCTGGGAATAAACGGCTGAAGAAGCGTGGGATTGGGAATTCCCCCTGATGCCGGTGGCTTGAAAAGCAATCCTTTTCCCGTGAAAATCACTCTTTGTGGACAAGGATAGTGATGAAATGTCCGGATTCAGTTTGAAAGAGCAAGAGAAAGAACCTGATTTATTGTAATTACAACTCTTTGGGAAAACGGAGATGCTGCTTTTTTTGTTTTGATGATGATGATGCCAGGATGACAACAGACTGGTTTTGCTCAAAACTTCTGCCATCGATGATCGATCGATCGATCTCTGAATTCAATTTCCACCAAAACCCCCCAAACAAACAAAAAATAATAATAATTGAGAGAATTGCGATTTGATCGACTTGAGATTTGAGAATTGAGAATTTGGGATTCGAGAAAAGGAAAGGAAAGAAATGGCTCAAAGTTGAAGCAAAGAGCACGCGGGTGGGAAACTTGACAGAGTTTTCAAAGGGGAAAAGGAAAAGGAGAAACGAGAAAGCAGGAGAATTCTTCCTACGTAACAACCAACAACTGTAAAATCTACACTCTTGTCTGGAACCTTATTTAACCGTACGTTATGTCGACGGCACTTAATCACACGGTTACAATACTATCACAAGAGTTGTGGTCCGCGTGTGCGGTTCAACGTAGCTTGTGGTGTAGACTCAGCAGAGAGAGAAAATTGTAGACAGACAGACAGACAGACAGACATGTTAGATAAGGGTTAATTTGTATTTTAATTTTAATTTGATGGATATGGTGCACTTGCCAGCGCACGTGAACACGTGGCGATAGTTTACACTGCCTCATCCTTTGAATCCTTCATCTTAGATTCTTAGGAAATGAGTTTAAAGGGAAAATTGGATTATTCTTTGGGATATTATATATTTCAATGTCGCTTCTTCGCCAGCTCAATCCACGAGTCAATTTCATTATAGGACACTGTATAAAAACAGATTTTAGCTATTTATATTTAACAAGGTTTGAAGGGATTTCTACAGTATAGACTTATAGAGGGCGTCCAGCAACATAAAAACACATCTGAACAAGAAAGTTACTTTCTCTAGTCCACTGCATTTAACTATTCTTATTCAAATATATAACTTAAATAACCACCAACTGTGCTGGGGCAGATTACGAGGTTTTCTTAAAACTAAAAATTACAAGTTTCGGATTCGAAACTTACTGCTGGTGTGGAAGTCAGACTTGTGGTCAGAAAAGGCTGAAATGCTTCTGTGAGTTTTTGCGACTCCCGAAAGGGATGGATAACGGTGATCAATTGTCCTTAAAAAAAAAAAAAAAAAAAAAAAAAGCATGTATATATATATAATTTAAATGTGCAGAAAAGAAAATTCAAAAAGAGCGATGGATCCCAAACACGATTTGCTGAGGCGAGGCCCATTCATTATTTTCCTTGGGAGGGGGGCGGGGAGTGTCATTTTAAAGCCCCGTGGGCAAGAAGCACCCAGCCCAACCACAACGGTATGCAGAGAAAGCATGGTTGGACAAAAACCGGAATTTGATTTCGAGTTACAGAATCCCTCACGTGTCAGGTGTAAGTTTGTGCTGATGCCTGGTGCGACGACTCCGCCTCCTCCAACTCCAAATATGCTCCAACTCCACCTTCAGCTTCGTGCTGGATTCCCCCGCACCCATCCATTAATTCAAACCCAATTGCCACTACCACCACAACTCCAATTGCTAGAATAGTCGACCCCTTTTTCTCTCCAACTGATCCCAACAATATTATTCCCAATCTCACTCGCATTCACAACTGCAGCTTCGTCAATGCTAAAACAACCTTCAAATTCAAATGCCGCTGCTGCCGCTGCTGCTGGATTCACAACATTACTCCTTCTACTTCAACTGCAGCAGCCACTTTCACCAGTAATAGTAATAGTAATGATTTCCATCAACAAAACAAGAGCTTCTAGGGTGCTGTCACTCTGATCATTGGCATTGCCGCTGGTCCTGGCATGCTCGGTTTGCCCGCCGCTACCATCTGCTCCGGCCTACTCCCCTCTGATGGAGAAAAGTTAGCAAGTCTATCTATTGTGGACACAAAAGTCAGGAAACAAGATCCAACAAAATAAGGCTTTCGATCACAAAGTCAAGAGGTCTATTGTATAGATACTCAGTCTTGTATAGGCTAGCTTTTATTGCATATGGTTGAGTGTAGCAGGGGCAGCTGCTGCCTTTATTATTTACAACTCCAGCACTGTTATATAATGGAGGTTTTTCTTGTAACATTTTCAATATACAAAAATGTCACTTGGTCAGAGTTTTGCTATGAAAGATCTGGGACCCCTCCATTTCTTCCTGGGCTTCGAAGCAACTCGTGGTGATGATGGGTTGCATCTTAAGCGGACCAAATATATTATTGATTTGTTGAAGCGTGTAGATATGTTGGAAGCCAAGCCTTGTGCTACTCCAGTTCAATCTGGCTCTCCACCTCTCTCCATTGATGGTGTTTCGTTGGATAATCCTACTACCTATCGAAGTGTGGTAGGGGCTTTACAATACTTAACCATCACTAGGCCTGACATCACGTATGCAGTGAATCAGGCATGTCAGCATATGCATAAGCCCACCTCGGTTCATTGGATTGCTGTCAAGCGAATACTTCGTTACTTAAAAGGCACCCCTCAAGAAGGGCTTATGTTTCGTCGTGGTGGTACGGACTTGGTTGGATTTTCTGACTCGAAATATGCTGGGGATCCCGACACTAGGCGCTCTACCGGTGGTTTTGCATGTACTTTGGTCCAAATTTGATTTCTTGGAGTTCCAAAAAGCAACGCACAGTTGCTCGTTCAAGTACCGAATCTGAATATCGGCAGTTAGCAATCACGGCAACTGAACTTGTTTGGCTACAGCAGCTGTTGCAGGAGCTTTGCATCCCTATTTCCACTCCTTTGATTTGGTGTGATAATACAACCTATTGCATTGCCGTCTAATCCTGTGTTCCATGCTCGAACAAAACATGTTGCGGTGGATTATTATTTTGTAGTGAGCTTGTTGTGGCAAGTTCGTTGAATGTTCGTCATGTCTCTACTCAATTTCAGATTGCAGATATCTTCACTAAGGGTTTGTCCGCTGATTGTTTTCGTTTCTTAAAATCCAAGCTCGTTCGCTGCCCACTTATGAGCTTGCAGGGGGATGTTGGAGAAAAGTTAGCAAGTCTATCTCTTGTGGACACAAAAGTCGGGAAACAAGATCCAACAAAATAAGGCTTTCGATCACAAAGTCAAGAGGTCTTTTGTATAGACACTCAGGGTTGTATAGGCTAGCTTTTAGTGCATATGGTTGAGTGTAGCTGGGGCAGCTGCTGCCTTTATTGTTTAGAACTCCATCACTGTTATATAGTGGAGGCTTTTCTTGTAACATTTTCAATATACAAAATACAATATCTTTTACCCTCCACCCCTTCCGTCCTCCTCTCTTGGCTCTATGCCATCTCCTCCGTCATCCTGGTTGCCGAGCTCAGCTTTTCCGCCATGAAACAAGACGACCTTCAAGAGGTCAACTTTATTGCCTTTGCTTCCAAAGCCTTGGTGCTCTTTTTGGTGCATTTGTTGTCGTCGTCTATGCCTCTTGGAGTTTTGCCTTCTTGGTCGCCTGCGTCTCTGGCCTCGGCTCAATTGTCTCCCAGCGCCTTCCCCGCATTCGTGTACCCGCTCACGCTTTGTTTCCCCTTGCGGTAAGATCGCTCATTTCTTGTTTTCTTCCAACGCCATTGATGGTGCAAACCGTGTTCTGTGCTTGCTCATGCTTTTCTCAATAACTTTGTTGGTGTGTAACCCTTCAGCCAAAACTTGAAGCCAAAGAAACAATTCAAATGCTTTGTTTAATAATTGTTTTCAGTTTAAATCTGAGCCATTGGCTCATCTACGTGGCTGCTCTCACTTGTATCTAGCTTAAGTGATAGTTTATAACAAGTGGCATCATCTCATAGGGTGATAGCAATTAAGGGCTGAGATTTGTTTTGGTTTGATGAGTGAAGGATCTTCTTTCCTCTTCCATGTATAATGGTAACAACCTCACATATTTGTTGTGAGCAATCTCGAATTCAATCATCAACATTCTTTATGAAATTCTCTCTGTCATTCTTTGGAACTTTTCCAGATTTGTATCGAGCCTCCATTGAAGCATATCCAACACACACACACACAAACACACACACACGCGCGCGCGCGCACACACACACACATGGCCTCAGAGCTAGGTTTCATCGTCTAAACTGGGCGTGAAATCTGTGAGTACGATTGAGCTGCATTTTGCTCTCAAATTGAATCTGGAAGCTATGATTTCTTGAATCCAAAGTCTAACATGGCTGGATCAAGTACTACTAAGCTTAGAGCTCCGGTCTTCAATGGAGAAAACTACGAATTCTGGAGGATTCGTATGATGACTATACTGAAATTGTATGGTCTGTGGGAGTTGGTTGAAAATGGGTTTGAACTCCAAATCATAAGGATACGAAGGTTTTGCTCGATGAGACGAAGAAGGAAACGACGAAGTTGGCGTCATTCATTGAGACCTTGATGAAAGATGCTCGTGTGCTTGGAATAATCCAAGGAGCTATCTCAGATTAAATCTTCCCTAGAATTGTGAATGAAGAAATGTCCAAAAGTACTTGGGATGTCTTGAAGAGTGAATTCCGATGAGACAAACAAGTAAGAAGTGTAAAATTGCAAGGGTTACGTAGAGGTTTTGAATATACCCGCATGAAGGAAAATGAATTGTTATCTGTGTATCTCACTAGATTATTTGATATCACTAATCAAATAAGAAGCTATGGAGAAGAATTATCTAAGGAGAGAATTGTGCATAAACTGTTAATTAGTCTACCAAAAACATATGATGCAATCTGTTTTGTGATTGAGCACTCTAGAGATCTTGAAACTCTTGAGGTACAAGAAGTTGTTGCTTCATGATAGAGTCCATATTATACTATATATTTTACCCTAATCATAGTATTAATTTATTAGTTATTTTGGTAGAATTTTGATACTTTGTTATATATTTTCAATATAGAACATTCGACTTCCTCTGGAGCAAAAAGTGATCAAACTGATGAATTTTGGAGTAATTCCAATTGGAGGATGTTTGTGTACCTTTCAAGATGATTGTATCAAAATTTCAGATTTTTCTACCAAGCTGTTTGAGCATGGCGATGAAATAAAGGCCCAGCACGCAGCTTTCCCAGATTGATGTTTCTTGACATTTTGGGTATTCAATATAGAACATTCGACTTCCTCTGGAGCAAAAAGTGATCAAACAGATGAATTTTGGAGTAATTCCAATTGGAGGATGTTTGTGTACCTTTCAAGATGATTGTATCAAAATTCCAGATTTTTCTACCAAGCTATTTGAGCTTGGCGATGAAATAAAGGTCTAGCGCGCATCTTTCCCAGATTGACGTTTCTAGACGTTTTGGGTATTTGGGAGGTCAAGATGGCATATTTTGAAGAAGATTCCTTCTGAGGATTTGTAGGGGACATCTTTAGATTTCAAAAGAGACCTTTTGGGACCAAATCAGAGTTGACTTGGTCAGTCAAAAGTGTGATTTTATGAGAACTCCGAATTCTAGTTCAAATAAGAAACCTTTTATTTTCTGTTTTATCATTTAATTATGTTTCCTAGTTTTCTTCTAAGACCTTTTCAAGGTAGGATTTTATTTTGTAGTGTATAAATAAGGCTTTTTAGCCATTAGGTTAGGAGCGGGGTGAACGTACGTGGAGAATTTAGCTAGGCTTTGACGCTTTGTATTATCAAGGTGTTTTTTATCCTTTTTCTATCTTAATAATATTTTGTTCTATGGTTGTTAGTAACTAGTTTCGTTTGCTAAGGCGATGCCTTGAGCCTTAGCATGAATATATAGTTTTTATTTAATTGCTTATGAATTTATGCATGCAAGTTTTGAATTGTTAATCACTGTGCTTTAAACTATCTCTTTGTCTTAGTGATTCGCGACTATTAGGATATTTAGAAAAGTAATTTGATACAATTTTGGCAGAGGGCTGTCCCTAAAATTGACTAAGGCTTCTTGTGGTTAACATGTGTAACTACTTAGGATAGATGACATGTCTTAGGAGTTACATAGTTTTTCAAAATTTTTTCGCAAAACTTAATGAGTCTTGCATGTTCACATTCGATTTGGACGCCACGGACGGGTTGCATGTTAGATATACGTTCTATGTTAGGGGTTCCAAGTAGGGCATACTTTAGGAAAACCTACCCTTCAAAATATGCATGTGTAATTCATAAGGAATTAGAAGAACTATGTAGGATTGTTAAGGGGACGGCGGAACCTTAAGCTTTTACAATTTGGTTTTCAAAACGTTTTCTTTTGTTTTCTTTACTTTGTCAATTTATTTAATTGTTTAATTTAAAATTCGTTTTTAATATTATAGGTCATAAACTCAACCTCTTCCAAACTTTGTTTTCAAATAATTAATTAAGAATTAGTTTAAATCCAAATTATTCATCCAATCCCTGCGGAAAACGACCTTACTTGAGCCGTTTATACTACAACTACCTTGTTCTCTTGCAAGTATTTTTAAGTGTTTTTATCTCTACTTTTGCAGGTGGTAGAAATTCCTATTACTTCACTCAAAGGATATGAGCAGAGGCTTGATTTGCATACTGAAACCTCTACTGAGAGAGCATTTGCTAACTTAAATGTTGCAGCAAAAGGTCCTCAAAGTGGAGGATCTTCTGGAAATCAGAAGTTTCAAAAGAATTGGAAACCAAGAGGAAGAGGTTGGGATCACAAGCCTAACCTTGCTAATAGACAAAACAATGCTCATATAAATTGGGATCACATGCCTAATTTTACTCTAAGGCAGAATAATACTCAGGGAGATTGTAAATGGTGTGATAGATTTCATTATGGAAAGTGTTGGTATGAAGGAAAACCAAAGTGTACAGGGTGTGGTAAACTAGGCCATGTTGTGAAGGATTGTCATGAGAACAAGGGAGCGCAAAAGGCTAATTATGCAAGGCAAATGGGAGAAATTGGATCATTGTTCTATGCCTGTAATGCAGTGGCATACGTGAAAGTAAACAACTCATGGTATATTGACAATGGTTCTAGTAACCACATGACAGGTGATGAGAGGCTATTGGTCAATATTCAAAGAAATTTGACTTCTAAAGTGAAGATGGGAACTAGAGAAATTGTTCAGGTAGCAGGAAAGGGAACTCTGATGATTGAAACCAAACTGCGAAGAAAACATATACAAGAAGTGATGCTTGCCCCTGGAGTTGAGGAAAATCTCCTTAATGTTGGATATATGATGGAACATGGGTATTACTTGCTGTTTGGAGGAGATGTAGTGAACATCTTTGATGGTTGGTCACTTGACAACTTGGTGGTTAGAGTGCAGATGACTAATAATAGATGTTTTCCCTTGACAATGATGCCTGCAAAATAGCTTACACTAAGAGCAAGTGTCACACATTGTTATTAGATATGGAATAAGAGATTGGGACACTTGAATGAGAGAAGTCTCAAATTGCTTGAAGAACAGGAGATGGTGCATGGATTGCCCCACTTGGAAGTGTCCACAAGTATGTGAAGGTTGCATGATGGGAAAACAACATAGGGACTCATTACCCTTTAAATCAACTTGGAGAGCTAAGAATCCATTGGAATTAATCCACACAGGCATCTGTGGTCCAATGCAAGTTGAATCTCACTCTGGAAACAAATACTTCTGCTATTCATAGATGACTGCACAAAAATGACATGAGTGTATTTTCTAACGTATAAATATGATGCACTTGAATGTTTTAAAAAGTTCAAGGCAATGACTGAGTTACAATGTGGTTATAAGGTGAAATGTCTCAGAAGTGATAGAGAAGGAGAATTCCTTTCTGTAGAATTTGATAAGTATTGCAGTGATCTAGGAATCTAAAGACAGTTGACTATGACCTACACTCATCAGTAAAATGGAGTGTCAGAGAGGAAGAATAGAACTGTGGTAGAAATGGAAAAGTCAATGCTGCATGAAAAGAATCTTCCATATGTGTTTTGGGCAGAAGCAGTGAACACTACAGTTTATTTGCTTAACAGATGTCCTTCCAAAGCTTTGAAGAAAACAACACCATTTGAGGCATATAGTGGCAGAAAAATCAAGGATAGCTCACTTGAAGATCTTTGGTTCACTTTGCTATGTGCATAGCCATTCTAATTTCAGACACAAGTTGGAAGAAAAAAGTCATAAGTGCATCTTTGTTGGCTATGATGCTAGTGAGAAGGGCTACAGATTGTTTGATCCGATTTCAAGGAAGATCATTCTATCAAGAGATGTCACATTTGATAAGAATGCTTCTTGGAATTAGAACTGCACTACAAATACTGAAGTGAGATTTCTAGTTGTCACTGAATACTAGAATGTTAAGGAGATTTGTGAAAGTGGTGAAGTTCTCATTCTAAGGAATTCACTACCTCTCAAAGTGAAAGTGTGACTGACAGATATCAAGTATATGATGATACACCTAAAAAGTGGAGAAGTGTGAATGAAATCATGGCTCAGTGCAATATGTGTATTATTGAACCTGAAAGTTATGATGATGTAGCTAAAGATGACTCATAGAGAAAGGTAATGAACGCTGAGTTGGAAATGATAGAAAAGAACAATACATGGCAGCTTGTAGAGAGACCATTTGATAAATCAGTCATTGGTATTAAGTGGGTCTATAAGACCAAACTAAATCTAGATGTTATTGTACAGAGAAATAAAGCTAGATTGGTGGCTAAAGGCTATTCATAGAAGCCTGGAATTGATTACAATGAGACCTTTTCCCTAGTGGCAAGGTTGGATACCATAAGGACTTTGATTGCCCTTGTTGCATAGAAGATATGGAGTTTGTATCAATTGGATATGAAGTTTGCATTTCTCAATGGAGTGTTGAAGGAAGAAGTTTATGTTGAGCAACCATAAGGTTTCGTGAAAGAGAATGAAGAAACTAAGGTGTATAAATTACACAAGGCACTGTATGGATTGAAACAGGCACCAAGGGCTTGGTATGATGAGATTGATGCCCACTTCAATGGTGCATGTTTCAAGAAAAGCTTAAGTGAAACAACCTTGTATGCTAAAACAAGGGAGGATTCAGGTATCATTATTGTCTCCTTATATGTAGATGATATTGTATACATTGGTAGCAGTCCACAAATGCTTGAAGAGTTTAAAGATGACAAGATGAAACACTATGAGATGACAAATTTGGGTTTGTTACACATTTCCTTGGAATGAGAGTACAACAAACTGAGAAAAACATTTTCATACACCAAAAGAAGTATGCACAAAAGCTGATTGAGACGTTTGGGTTAAAAGACTGCAAAACTGTTGCCATTTCACTTGCAGTGAATGAAAAATTGAGTAAGGTTGATGGTAGTGAAACTGCAAATGAGGGAGAATACAAACAGCTTGTGGGGAGTTTACTCTATTTGATAGCAACCAAACTTGATGTAATGTTTGCAGCAAGCTTGTTAGCAAGGTTCATGCATAATCCCACCAAGAAACACATGGGAACAGTAAAAAGGGTGCTGAGATACATTGAAGGAACAATTGACTTTGGAATTGTCTTTGAAAAAGGGAAGGTAATTACTTTAATTAGCTGCTGTGATAATGGCTGGGCTGGAAGTAAGGATGTGCTGAATAATACTTCAGGGTATGCATTTACACTAGGATCTGGTGTGTTCTCATGGGCATTAATCAAGTAAAGCACTGTGGCATTGTCCACTGCAGAAGCAGAAGATGTAAGTGATGCAGAAGCTACCTCTCTAGCAAAATGGCCAAGATTAGTACTTGAAGATTTTGGAGAAGAACAAGTGTAGGGAACTCAGATTATGTATGATAATACATCAGCCATTGCTATGGCAAAGAATCCTATTCATCGTCAAAAGACAAGACACATCATCATACACTTCATCCGAGAAGCAATTCAAGCCAAGGAGATTGAACTGGTGTACTGCAAAAGTGAGGAGCAAATTGCAGACATTCTCACTAAAGCTTTGCCTAAAGATTGATTTGTTTACCTAAGGGAGCTTCTGGGAGTTAAATCAACTAAAGGGTTAGAGGGGAGTGTTGGTGTGTAACCATTCAACCAAAACTTAGAGCCAAAGAAACAATTCAAATGCTTTGTTTAATAATTGTTTTCATTTTAAATTTGAGCCATTGGATCATAGTCCACGTGGCTGCTCTCACTTGTATCTAGCTTAAGTGATAGATTATAACAAGTGGCATCATCTCATAGGGTGATAGCAATTAAGGGTTGAGATTTGTTTTGGTTTGATGAGTGAAGGATCTCCCTTCCTTTTTCATGTATAATGGATACAACCTCACATGTTTGTTGTGAGGAATCTCGAATCCAATCATCATCATTCTCTCTGTCATTCTCTGGAACTTTTCCATATTTGTATCGAGCCTCTATTGAAGTATATCCAACACACACACACACACACACACACACACACACACACACAAAACCATTGGGCTTATCAGTGGCCCGAACCAACCTGTTCGCATCATTTGGCTGTGCCTCGAGGCGTCTCTCCTCCATTTTGCCCGCCATTCCGATCACTGTCCATAATGTGATTCCATGTCATTAACCCTTTCATTTGCAAGATTGCTGGCAACACCATAGCCGACGCTCGCAAGGCCATTTTCATTGGCAGGGCTATTTCATTGATCATGGTCTTTTCATGGAATTTGATTGTGTTGGGACTTTCTGGATCCGAAACCAATTTAGCAGCAGCAGTAGCTAAGGCCCTATATCCTTTCTGCTATCCGTCAATGCCTCTGCACTATCTATAATATAAGCATTTGTGTTTGCTGCTTTAGCAACGAGCTTGATCGGGTAAACTGTTAGCTTCCCAAAACAGCTTCTTGGTACTATGGAATTGATTGCAAAAATGAACCTAAAAAATAAACAAGTAGGAGTGGCTTCTATAGGACTTAACTCTTTATACTTAACTGAAAGACGTAATCACTATCATGAAACCATTAGAGTGATACCTGAAGAAGACATGGTTGGTTACATAAGGAATCCTTCTACTCACTCAAGACCTTTATATTCTTATGGTGATAGAACCCTATGTTTGCAGAATCTATTCTTGGTGAGCAGGGAACTCTTATATATAAAGAAATAACGGCTGCCAACTCCCATCTATCGTGGGTGAGTTGGTTATTGTCTCGTTGGATCAAGTTCAGCGGAAAAAAGGTTAGTGGAAGGCAGTTGCATCCCAAATATTTCGAATATGTTTCCATAATTATAGCATGTTAGTAGAAACGTATCAAACTCTTATTGAAGTTGTTTTATCCACATGTAATTCCACCTTATCATAAGTAGTTAAGTCCACATAGGATTCCTACATTCTCCCACATGGATGCTAACTAGTTGTGGTTTCGAAATTTCATATACTATAGAACTTCATTCCTTAGGCAACTAGCATCTTATACACATTGACCAGTAATCATTTGGAGTTCGAATCTCAGGAAATGATACATACAATAATGTTGCATTCACCCTAAAACCAGAATCCACAAATTCATACTGTATAATGCTAATGAAGACATACATTTATACACATTCTAAACATGGTTCTTGATGCATACCCCATTTCATTCCCCATTTATCCAGTTTTCCTTTATTGATTGAAAGTGGTTTGCCATCTTCAATCACTGGATTTCTTTTCCATTTTCTTGCATAACAAAACTTAATCAAATGTTCTTTGGAACCAAGATCAGACATTTTATTGCAAGTCATAAATTAAAACCTTAATTATACATTCAGCAATGACGAACCTAAAGCAAGTAAATTGAATAAAAATAAAACATATATCAGGTTGTTACTCCCACACTTTAGCAGAACCCACGTTGTCATGCACTTCCATGCTCGAAAAGTGTTCTTTAAACACTCCCATAGCCAGCGACCTAGTCAAAGGATTTGCCAACATCAGCTTTGTATCAATGTGTTCTACAGAGATTTCTCCTTTCTTTATATATTCCTTCACTGATAGGTATTTGACATCCATCAACCGAGTGGCTTCAGACTTCTTATTGTTTATGGAAAAAAATACTGTTGCTTTGTTGTTGCAATACACAGTTAGTGGTCTTGAAATAATGTCCACTGTTCTCATAAATGATACGAGATTTTTCAGCCATATTCCCTTCTTAGTTGCTTCAAATAGGGCTATGAACTCAGCTTCCATAGTTGAAGTAGCTAGTGCATTTTGTTTGGCACTTCTCCATGCAATAGCTTCACCAGCAATAAAGAATATGTACTCGTTGATTTTCTATCATCCACACAAATTGCAAAGTCTGAGTCAGCATATCCCTTGAGTTCCAAGTCCTGTACTCTTTTGTATGTCAACATGAATGACTTGGTCCTCTGTAAATACCTCAACACTTTCTTTACTGCAATCCAGTGTTGTTCTCCTGGATTTGATTGTTCTCTACTCAATACACTTATTGCAAAGGCTAGGTCAGGCCTCGTGCAAACCTAAGCATACATTATACTTCCAAACAATGATGCATAAGGCTTTGATGTCATACTGAGTTTTTCCAAGTCATTTTTAGGACATTGTGACTTGTTTAGACTGTCTCCCTTTCTCATAGACATTTCACCACTTGAGCAATCTTGCATGTTGAACCGTTGCAGTACCTTATCAATGTACGACTTCTGAGAAATTCCATGTAACCCTTTTGATCTATCTCTTGTGATTTCTATTCCAAGAACAAAAGAAGCATTTCCCATATCTCTCATCTCAAAGGTTTTAGATAGCAAGGCTTTTGTCTCAATCAACCAATTGATATAGTTACTAGCAAGGAGAATATCATCTGCATATAAGATAAGGAAAATGTACCTTGAACCACACACTTTCAAGTATATACAATCATCAATCTTGTTTTCAGTAAATCCAAAAGCAGTCACCTTCTCGTCAAACTTTAAGAACCACTGTCGGGATGCTTGCTTCAATCCATACATGAATTTGTTCAACTTACACACCATTTTCTCTTGCCCTTCTTTTATGAAACCAAGTGGTTGTTCCATATAGATGTCCTCTTCCAAATCTCCATTAAGAAACGCCGTTTTCACATCCATTTGGTGAAGCACCAAGTCATAATGTGCAACCAATGCAAGAATGATTATGACACTGTCTTTAGTTGACACTAGAGAAAAAGTTTCTGAATAATCAATTCCCTCAGCTTGTGTAAAACCCTTTGCTACTAGTCGTGCCTTATATCTTTCAATTTCGCTAGATGAATCTTTCTTTGTCTTAAGATCCACTTGCTGCCAATAGCCCTCACATCTTCAGGTGCGTTAACCAAAGTCCAAACCCCATTAATCTGCATGGAATTCATTTCTTCCAACATTGCATTCTTCCATAATTCTGATTGCTCAGATTGCATGGCATGATCGAAAGTCATTGGATCATCAATTATGTTTTCATTTATCTTAATCTCCAGGAGATACACTAAGTAATCATCAGGTATAGCTGACTTTCTTGTTCTCGGTGGCAATAGTTTTCTCTCAACAATGGCTTGACGCTCAATCAGTTGGTTTCCAGTTTGTGATGAGGATCCGGCCGTTTCGGTCGTGGCATTTTCATATGTTGGTTGAACAAAATCATCAAGTTGGAACTCAATCATTGGTTGTGGCTGGTTTGTGGTTTCTGGGTTGCCATGCACAAGCACGCCATCCATTGCTTCATTAACAAACAAAATCTCAATTCTTTTCTCTGGCAACACATCACTTGTTTCCTCAAACCATGAGCTTTCTCTATCGGTGTCTGACTCTTGAATCTCATCACCATCCTCTATAAACTTAGCTAGAACAGTTTTGATAATTTTGTGAGGAAGGCTTGGAGTGTAAAACCTAAGTCCCTTGGATCTTTCAGGGAATCCCACAAAATTACACATAACTGTTCTTGAGTCTACTTCTTCTCCATGGGATTATACATCTTAGCTTCAGCTGCACAACCCCATATATGCAAATGGTTGAGACTCGGTTTGCGTTCCGTCCACAATTCAGATGGAGTCTTCAATACTGCCTTTGTTGGAACACGGTTCAAATTATAATTTGCCATTTTAAGAGCTTCCCCTCACAGAAATTGAGGAAACTTTGTTCGTGACATCATGCTTCGAACCATTTCTTTAAGAGTCCCATTTCTCCTTTCCGCCACACCGTTTTGCTGTGGTGTGCCCGGATTCGTATACTGAGCAATTATTTCACATTTTTCCAAGAACAAAGCCAATGGCCCTTTAGCTTGACCTATCTCAACATACCTGCCAAAGTATTCTCCTTCTTTATCTGACCTTAACACTTTAACGGACAAATTTAATTAGTTCTCTACTTCAGTTTTAAATTTTTTAAAACAATCCATGATTGAAGATTTCTTAGAGATTAAATAAAGGTATGTGTACCACGAATAATCATCGATAAATGTCACAAAGTATACATTTCCACAAAGAGTTTTAGTGGGAAAAGGTCTACATACATCTATATGGATGATCTCTAAAAGCTTTTGACTTCTAATCGAACCTTTCTTTTTCAGATTTGTCAATTTCCCTTTGCAACAATCAATACAATTCACTAAGTCATTGAAATTCATTTTTGGCAAAATTTCATCTTTAACCAGACGGTCCATTCTAGCCCTAGAGATATGGCCAAGTCTTCTATGCCAAAGCATAAAAGAACTTTCATTTAAAAACAATCTCTTTCTTGGCATTGAAGCCGTGACATTCATACAATCCATCTCATTTAAAATAGTGCAAAACACTTGCCAAAGATCACTCATTAAGAGACAAATTCCAAGCACACTTGATGGATTATTTTTCAAGAAAGTTTTAAGATTTTCATTGTCACTAGCAAAAGCAAAGCCGGATTTCACAAGTTGAGAAGCAGAAATTAAACTCCTTCTTATAGAAGGTACATAAAGAACATTACATCAAAATAAAACCACTAGAAAGCCTAAGTTTGAGGTCGCCTATTGCTTCCACTTCAACTTTATTCCCATTGCCCACATAAACTTGAAAATCTTCACTTCTTGTAAACCCCTGCAATGAATTGGTGATATGAACCGAACAACTAGTGTCAAACCACCAAGAATTTGAAGGGATTTCAACAAGATTAGTTTCAAAACAAACGAAAATTTTTACAAAAGTTTTACCTTTCTTATTTTTTCCAAGTTTGTCTTTTCTCACAGTCCCTCTTCATGTGACCAAGTTTCTTGCAAAAGTAGCACTTAATATTGTCCATGTCCTTATATGTCATAGGTCCCTTTGAGGAGGATGCATACATGGCAGCATTAGCATTAGTGTAATTAGGGTCAGGCTTGGAGACCTTACCACGATAATATGCAGCCCTTTTTCCTTTGTCAGCCTGCACCAAGTTTACGGTGCCACAAATCTCATTCCTCCTGATTCTTGCTTCCTCTTGAGCAAAAATGAAGATCAACTCATCCAGTGTCCATTTCTCCTTCTGTGTGTTGTAGAATGTCTTCAACTGATCAAATTTTGGAGGCAGAGAATTGAGCGCCATGTGAATAATGAAGGCATCATCAACTGGAACTTCCAGATCTTTTAGCTTTGCGGTAGTCTCCACTAGCTTGAGAATATGCTCCCTCACACTCTTATTCTCATCAAGTTTGAGAGTGGTCAGTGTAGTCATCAAATCACCCATTTCTGCCTTCGCAGACTCTTTGAACTTGGTGCTCACTGCATCCAGAAACTCTTTCTCTTTGTCACAGGCTGTGATTCCACCCATGACTGTCTCACCCATTGCTCTTTTCATCACCATCAAGGACATTCTGTTGGCTTTCTCCCATTTCTTAAACTTAAGCCTTTGATCAGTAGTTAAGTTTTCATCCACTGGTGCTGGTTCATCATCTCTCAAAGCCAAATTGAGATCCATCAGTCCCAGCACGATCTCAATGTCTTGCTTCCATTTCTTGAAATTCCCTCCATTCAAAGGTTCAATGGAGGACAGGTTTATAGCTGAGGTATTCACTGAAGAAGACATGCAAACATTAAAATCATTCAAACGCATGCTTATATCATACCTTTAGGTAAGACTATAAGCCGCCATTCATTCTTTATTGTACACCCACCATTATAGAATCTTTTCACACAATTATATTAAGTCTTTGGACAAGTATATGGCCTAATCAATATGATGTTATACACTGATCAAAACTTTAACAATTCATACATTCTTTCTTTGGACAAGAATGTTGACATTCAATAAGTTTTCATCACCAGTTATGTATGCATATAAAATCAAGAAAAAATTTAAAAGAACATGAGATGCATGATCTCACAACAATATTGTACGAGAAACACAAATAAGATTAGGAGCAGTTAGTTGGCTCTAATACCAAATGTAGGACTTAACTCCATATACTTAACTGAAACACGTAATCACTATCATGAAAGCATTAGAGTGATACCTGAAGAAGACATGGTTAGTTGCACAAGGAATCCTTCTACTCACTCAAGACCTTTATATTCTTATGGTGATAGAACCCTATGTTCGCAAAATCTATTCTTGCTGAGCAGGGAACTCCTATATATAAAGAAACAACAACTGCTAACTCCCATCTATCGTGGGTGAGTTGGTTATTGTCCTGTTGTATCAAGTTCAACGGAAAAAAGGTTAGTGGAGGGCAGTTGCATCCCAAACATTTCGAATGTGTTTCCATAATAATAGGATGTTAGTTTTCCACGTATCAAACTCTTATTGAAGTTGTATTATCCACATGTAATTCCACTTTTATCGCAAGTAGTTAAGTCCACATAGGATTCCTACATTCTTCTCAAGACAATGGTCTTGGAATAGTTGGATTTGCTTTGATTCAAAAAGGAGGCATGATGGTAATAATATTGGAAATGCAGGGACGTCTTCTTTTACCACGGGTTCAGGTTCAGGGCGTTGCATTGATGCTTTTGATTCTAAACTGGGATCGAGCATTAATATGATTGTAATGCCGCTGGTGCTCGGTGTTCCAGTGCTCATAGCATATTTCTTTCCCTCCACCTTTACACCAATCCAGGAAGAAATCAAGGTAGGGTCAAGGTTTCCTAGTTGAGATTTGAAATTCAAAGTTGGTCTAAATTAAAATTATGTAAGGAATGAACATTATTTATGCGTTTGTGTTATAATGCTAATTGAGATAAAGATAAAAGTGTTTAGGTTTTGAATTGTGTATATTTATTCTTCTCTCTAGGAGGTAAATATATAGTTGTACAATATCCCACATAACAGGAAATAAGAATCCCAATTATACAAGGAATAAATTATAGGATTACATTCCTAAACTAAATGGTTGACTCACGCCAACACTCCCCCTCAAGTTGGTGTATAGATATCTCCTAAGCCAAACTTGTCAAGTGAGTCTTGAAACACCCTTGCTAAAACTGCATGAGTTAACACATCTGCTAATTGTTCTTTAGACCTCACGTATGGAATATCAATCAATTTGACATCTAACTTCTCTTTGATGAAGTGTCTATCTACCTCCACATGCTTTGTACGATCATGCTGAACGAGATTATTGGCTATTTCTCTCGTAGCTTGATTGTCGCAATATAATAACATAAATCCTTGAGACTTGAACCCAATCTCAGTGAGAAGAATCCTGAGCCATAATAATTCACAAATTTCATGTGCCATCCCTCTGTACTATGCCTCAACCGTGGATCTAGCCACTACATTTTGCTTCTTGCTTCTCGAAGTTACTAGATTTCTTGCTATGAATGTGAAGTAGCCTGATGTGGAGTGACGATCAGTAATGTTTCCCGCCCAATCAGCATCAGTATACCCCTTTACCTCCATATGTCCATGCTTCCTGAAGATCAGTCTTTTACCCAGTGCACCTTTCAGATAACTCAGTATACGCATCACTGCTGCCATGTGATCTTCACTAGGAGTATGCATGAACTGACTTACAACACTAACTGCATACGTAATATCCAGACGTGTAAGTGATAGGTAAATCAATCGTCCTACCAATCTCTGATATCTTTCTTTATTGGTAGGAACTTGATCCTGGTATATCGCCAGGTGATGATTTTGCACAATGGGAGTTTCAACTGGTTTACAAGCTAACATTCCAATTTCAGAGAGAAGATCAAGAACATACTTCTACTGAGACAAGTAAACTTCCGCTGAGACAACTAAATACCATCATGAGAATGAGCAACTTCAATGCCCAAGAAGTATTTCAAGCCTCCTAGATCCTTCATCTCAAATTCTGATGAAAGATACCCTTGTAACCTTTTTATCTCTTATGTGTCATCACCAGTAACTATTATATCATCCACATAGATAATCAACAAAGTAACTTTACCTCCCATGCGTTTGATGAACAGGATGTGGTCCGCATTTCCCTATCTATAGCCCTACTTTTTCATTACTTCAGTAAACCTTCCAAATCATGCTTTGGGTGATTGTTTGAATCCATAGAGAGCCTTTCGGAGTCTACATACTTTCCCTGCTTCATTCAGTGTTTCATATCCTGGTGGAAGATCCATGTATACTTCTTCTTCTAGATCTCCATGTAAGAAAGCATTCTTCACATCAAATTGTTTCAAAGGCCAGTCCAGGTTAGCTGTTAAAGATAAAAGGACTCGAATAGTATTCATTTTTGTGATCGGAGCAAACGTTTCTTGGTAGTCAACTCTAAATGTTTTTGTGTACCCTTTAGCTACCAACCTTGCCTTGTACCTGTGAATGGATCCATCCGCATTGTGCTTTATGGTGAACACCCATTTACATCCCACTGGTCCCTTCCCTTATGGTAGTGACACTGCATTCCATGTTCGATTTTTTTGTAAGGCTTCCATCTCTACTCCCATGGCTTCTACCCAATAGGGATCTTGCAAAGCCTTTTCCACTTTTGTTGGAATTTTGATCCCAGCCATTTGATTCACCATGGCTTGGTACTTGGGTGACAGTCAATGAGTGGACACATACTGTGCAATTGCATATTTCACTTTTCATTCTGAAGAAAACTTGTCAGGTGGTTTCCCACGGTTTTGCCTAGGAGGTAAAATATAGGAATTTTCAACAATATCTGGAGTATGAGAACGTACCTCTTGGATATCCATGGGGACATGAGCATGTACAAGTGGAGGAGAATGAGGGTTATTTTCTGTCTGCACAGTCTCAGTATCATTCATGGACCCATTATGTTCTACTAAATCCATAAATGGTGTAGGCCTACTATTCGACGTTGCATGAGCTATCTCTCGGTCAGGGGTGTCACGATCAAGATCCACTGGGCTTTGGCTTGTTGTGTCGTTGCCCATTACCAGGCTCTGAACTGCTATGTTGTGGCCTATTGATGTGTCACGACCCTCTGGTAAGGCACGGTTAGGTGGGTTGCTCATAACACCTAAGTCCTTAGTCTCTGTCTCGCCTGTACCACTGGGGCTATGCCAACTGTCTTGTTCATGTGGAACATCAAACCAACTGTAGTCTTCGTCTTTTCTATTCAACTCCCCCTGAAGAGTACCGTGGGTTTGATCAAAGATGAAAAACATCTCAATTTCGAAAAACGTGACATCCATGGTGACATAGAAATGCTTAGTAGATGGATGGTAACATCAATATCCCTTTTGTTGGCTATTAAATCCTAGAAATACACAACGAACAGCACACGGATCCAATTTACTTTGTTGATTCTTGTGAAGATGCACATAAGCCACACGTCCAAATATGTTAGGTGATAATTGAAGAGAAGATGGTAGAGTGACATAATCCGTCAAGACTTCCATGGGAGTTCGGAAGTTGTGAACTCGAGAGGGCATTCGATTAAGAAGATAAACGGAATACGTAACTGCATCCGCCCAATAGGCATGAGGAGCATGAGCCTCAATTAGAAGAGCCCGTGTAGTTTCCAAGATATGTTTGTTCTTACGTTCTGCCACACCATTTTGTTGAGGAGTTTGAGGACAAGTAGTCTTGTGAAGTATGCCATGCTCTGCGAAAAATTGTGATAGTTTAGAATTAAAATATTCTCCACCATTATTGGAGCTCAGGACTTTGATAGGAAGAGAAAATTGATTTCCAATCATCCGATAAAACTGTTGGAAAATTTGCCCAACGTCACTCTTCTGTTTCATGGTATAGAGCCAAGTCATTTTGGTGCAATCATCGACAAAGGTAACAAACCACCTAATACCATGGCGCGTCGTTATTGGTGAGGGACCCCATACGTCAGAGTGAATTATCTCAAAGGGCACTGATCTTTTATTGAGACTCAAGTGGTAAGAAGTATGATGACTTTTTGCCTATGATGCATGGACACGGACACGGATACGTGGATACGATACGACACGACACGGGTATACGTCAATTTTCTAAAAATGAAGACACGATATGGCAAGGATACGTCAATTAAAAATAATATAAATATATATATATATATATATATATCTAAATATTATAAAATAAGCATTCAAATATATTATTTAAGTTCTAATTTATTTCGATAAACTTCAAAAATTTAAAAAGATAATTCACTAAACAACTAAATTAGTCTTCAAACTTGAAAAACTAAAAAAACATCCAAACGACTTAAAAATAAAAAGAAAGAGTCCCTCATTCTCGAACTAGCTTTTTCATTTCTGCAAGAGCTTCATCACTAACCTTGTTGCAAGAGACGATCCCATTTTCAGGCATTTTTAACAAATGAAAATTGACCCGAGAATAGGATCATCTGAAAATCTTTTGACAATAGTTGCATTGAAAAAGAAAAGCAATAATATTATTCTAGACATTTATAATCTAAATTATTCTAGACCACTAACAATACTATTATTATAATAAGCAAACAGAAAAGCAAAGAAGCTTTTCGTTTGGTTTCAGAAAAGTAAAGTTGAGGCATCCTAGCAGAAAAGCATCAACATTATTAACAAAAAGAAAAAGGAAGCTTCAGGAAAACATAGAATTCGAAACCCAGTTACTAGCTCTCACTAGCAGATGCATAAGATACGATGCAGCACTTGCAAACAGAGATGACAGGAGCAGTTGCCGATGACGGTTCTGAGGTTCGAGTGAGGAAAAACAGGTAGATCCCAATTTTATACACAAAATCGTTTCAATTTTTGGTCAAAGAATTGTTTCGGTTCAGCTAATCTCCATCAACTGTCAATTATCACGATTCTGTGCGGATTAAGTGTAATTATCTTGATTTTTTTTTCTGTGATTATCCTCTGATTATAGTTTGAAACGTATCCGAAAAGTAGAATACTCGTATCTCAACACTAAGATACGCATATCCCATCAGTCAACAACGTATCTGTTGACTCGGATACGTATCGATCGCGTATCCGTACGTATCTTCCCACTTATCCGTATCCCCAGTGTGTCAGATACGGGATACGTTGATCTTCCCCCGTGTCCATGCATCATAGCTTTTTGCAAGAATGCAATTCTGACACTGAAAATCAGAGTTTGAAACGCCATTAAATAAAAACGGAAGTAATTTTCTTAAATAACCAAAAGATGCATGTCCTAGTCAACGATGCCATAACCAGATACTCTAACTTTGTTGTTGTGACCACTGCTCACTTGGTTGACTCGGCCCGGTACCACATCATTCACATAATATAACCCTCTTCTCTTAGTACCACGCCTAATGATCGTCCGTGTCTGGATATCCTGTAGTAGGCAAAAAGTGGAAAACATGAGTACAACACAATCTAATTGTTCCGTAACTTGACCAATAGAAAGTAAATGATTCGACAATGAAGGAACAAAAAGAGTGTTATGCGGAGATAGAGAGGGAGTAAGTGTGATGGAACCCGCTCCTATAACTGAAGCAATTTCACTGTTTGCTGTGATAACATTCTCCTTGGGTGGCACGGTTAAGTGGTGAAATAGGAATTCATCACATGTCATATGATTCATAATCCCGAAGTCAATTATCCAACCAGAATCTCGTTTAGTAGGTGCTGTAAATGCAGTCAATTTTACTTGGATAGTCATAACCATCGTTCATTAAAATCTGTTTGATTAAAGATTGCATTGGACCCGTGTCTTCTGTCGGTGCAGCAGCCGCTTGTCCTTTTGGACCGTGGACTGGGACAACTGTCATGGGCCCTGTTCGGCCTGCTGTAATAGCGGCCATTGCACACGAGTCTTCAACAACAGCAGCCATTGAAATCATGTTTGTAGACCAATTTTGAATACACTTGGTTTGTATGGAAATTATCTCACCGCTTTTCTTTTCTTCAGCCATTGCATGGACTGATTTTTGTTGGTTGATTTTGTTTGTAGCTTTGTTGTTTCCAAAGCCACAAGGGTTAGGTTTGTGGGTTCTACATTTTTTTTCGAACACCAGGGTTTGTGATTTCATGGCTTTGAGTGTTTCTAGGGTTTTTGGGAAGAGATAGACCGAAACTTGCTTTGATACTAATATAAACATAAAAGTGTTTAGGGTTTGAATTGTGTATGTTTATTCTTCTCTTTAGGAGGTAAATATATAGTTGTACAATATCTCACATAACAGGAAATAAGAATCCCAATTATACAAGGAATAAATTATAAGATTACATTCCTAAACTAAATGGTTTACTAAAGCCAACAAATTGTTACTTAGATAATACTTTCCCTGTACAGTAACAGACAAACGGTAGAGACTGACTAGAGACTAGAGAATGTTTTTGTATGTTCCGATTAAAGATCTCCTCATCCGTTAGTTGCGTGTCTTAGCGGCTGTTTGAGCAAATAGACGGGATCATTTTTACGAGTGTTTTTGTATGTATAGATCTCCTCATCCGTTAGCTGCGTGTCTTAGCGGCTGTTTGAAAACAGATGAGATTATTTTAAGCCCAGTTTGATAACCATTTTCATTTTAGTTTTTTTTTCTTCTTTTTGATAAAAGTGATAGTGGAGAATGGGAGAATCGAATCTAATACTTTCATTGCAATGGTAAATGGTCTTAACCATTTGAGCTATAAGTTCCTTGCAATTTGTGCCTTGTAAGTGTGTTTAAGTGTGAACTTTGTAAGTTCGTTCTTTCAAAATAAAAATCCATTTTATAACTCTGATAATTTAATTTCGACTACGAAGCAATGCATAACATTACAACCTAGTACAATATCAAAACAACATTATTTTCAGTAGCCTACAACCTAGGGCATCCAATGCATGATGCTAGGGCATCACAACGTTTCAACATTTGTGCTTTGTGAATGACTTGTTATTACTATGAAGATTGAACCACATTTGTGCTTGTAATTGCTAAAAGAAAGAATTGTGAAACAACGTAATAAATTAGAATCATTTGATTACTTTTAATTACTGAAAGTGTTATTATTATTTACATTTGAAATTTATTAACCATAAAATATTATTACCTCATTAGCTAAATTATTGTCACTTTGATTAATTGCTTCCATTTTTATAAGGGCATATTGCCAATATTTCAAGAGAAATTTTATTTGAACCCATGTAACCTCTTTCTACACCTATCTTATTCTCTACACTCATATTATTTGCAATTAAAGAAACAATATCTCTTTAAACCCAAATTTATTACCTAAACTACCCTTCCAAACCCAATTCAAAATGTAAAATTATCTTTACACCCATTTATAAAATTATAAATATAAAAAAAAATCCCCTTATAGCTAACTAGCTTGAATTTGGGTACATATGAAAATGTTCTATATATTATTGGCTTATTGAATGTTAATAATTGGAAAAACTGATCAGTTTTCACTTGAACTGTTCCAAAATTTTCTTGAAAGTTCCCTTCTCCACAATTCGAAGCTCAAGAGGCCGGATCGAATTGCTTCTCCTTGAGACCACATAGCCATGATCCAAAAATGTTGCATGCATTTCTCTACAACATTCACTAAGAACTCTCTTTTCAACTTATTCTTTGATCTCCTAGTATATTATGTAGTGGCCTGGTTTTGGGATATCAAATCTGCATGGCTCGTGAAATCGATCAGCTCGGCTTTCGACTTGCTCTATAGTTCAGATCCTTTATGGACCACCATTTGAAGGTTCTTTTCAGTGTTTTTTTTCTATGTTTACTGTCAGTATTGATAACGTTTTGTAAAAATAGTGATTTGGTATGGTAGGGTTTGATTATTAGGGTGGGTTTATTGATAAATTTTAATTTTAATGTTAATTTCATCTTGTACTTGATGGTAATTATGCCATAGGGTAAAAAAAATAATTTTCATTTACAATTTAAGTTAGGTGTAGAGAGAGGTTATGTGGGTTCAAATAAAATTTCCCATATTTCAACTCTTTATGTAGATGTTTGTACCTATTCGACAGATTGCTCAGTCCTCAATATGCATTGAATCTACTTGACAAACTATGCATGAATCTTCTTCCACATTTGTTGCATCATCATCTCATCTTCTGTGATTGGGTCATGACTAATGCGCACCCATCACTCCAGCAAAGCAACGTCTTTCCCGATCTACCAATTTGCCTTATCACTCATTATTTTTTGTATAAGTAATTTGAAAAGTGGGAAAGAAAAATATAAGGGATTGTAGAAAAAAAAAAGTATTGACTTGTGGTGTGGGAATGAAAAAGATGGGTGGGGTATATAGAGAAGTTTTTTTGTAATTTTTTTTTTTTTGAATTTTAACTGCTGGATTAATTATGACCGTTAATTCCCATATACTTTGGAAATCAAAGCACCGGATTGTGCACGTGGCACAATGGTCGAAATTTAAATTTCTTTTTACCATTGAAAAATCCAACGACCAAAGCATCATACAATTGAAAATCAAGCAATTGAGGCGCAAGGAAGAACGAGTCGTTGGGATTTGGTGCGTCTGGCTGTATGTTCAGTGACTTTAGCACTGACATCGCGTGTTAACAACCTTCCAACAGACTTGGTGGAGCCCATAAATCGCCCCCAAAAAAATGGAATTGGAGAAATTTAAATTTCTTTTTACTATTGAAAATCCAATGACCAAAGCATCATACAGTTGAAAATCCAGCAATTGAGGCGCAAGGAAGAACGAGTCGTTGGGATCTGGTGCGTCTGGCTGTATGTTCAGTGACTTCAGCACTGACATCGCGTGTTAACAGCCTTCCAACAGACTTGGTGAAGCCCATAAATCGCCCCCAAAAAAATGGAATTGGATCCCATCTAGATCCAAATTATGGGGATCCTCGTATTTTAGTCATTCATTGTGTATCGTGGGTCAAAAATCATTTGACGTTTTTTTTATCAAATAATACTTGACAAAAAATAACCACACAATATACGATTAACAATTAGGATATAAAGATCCCTAAAATCTCACAAAATGAATCAGAGAAATTCCTCTTCGGGCTGCTGGAGCAACTTTCTGGGATTTTGAGCACTTTGGCAGCTCATGACTCTGCCTTATGCTCACCGCTGGATGAAGGATTACCATGCAAAGGAAAACCGCGTGCTGCATAGTTAAAGAGTTATTTCCTGAAAAGGCCTAAAAAGTAATTATATTTTATTTCATCTTTCAATATCATCTAATGCAATCAAATTTAATTAAATTCAATCCAATGTAAGTTGAATTAGGTTGGATTGGACCTCAGAATTGTACAACAATCCAATGTACGTCAGATGCGTATGGGCTACATTTCAATCGTTTCAAACCAACAAATACATCGACTAAAATTACTGTGTTAAACAACACTCGGTACAAAAGCAGGCATATGCAGACACTTGAAATTGCATTCAACTTTGTCTGGGAAATACACACGTATAAGTCTGCACTCTCATAGGGGCGGACTCACTATGTATTGTATTTCAATTTTATGAACATTTTAATTTTGAAGTATTTCAAGTTTAGAGTGAGCTCTAGAAGTGAATCCCTAAAATAGGATGATTTGAGGAAAATTTTAATAGATGGGGACTTTATAAATACATGTGGATCGAAGCATAAGTTATTGAAGAAGCCTCTGTTTATTATTTTTTGTTAAGAATAATGCTAGGGAGATCAAGTTTTTTGAATTAAATTTGTAAATCAAATGATGTAATTATTAATGATTAGATTATTACTAAGCTTTAATTAACGTGTTTATTTCCTATTAGTGACATATCATTGGTTTGCAAATTAGGTCTAAAATTTTGGTTGATTAACATGTTTACTTTATATTAGTTTGCAAATTAAGTTTAAAGTTTTTGTCTCTCTAACATTATCCGTTGATTAATTATGCCAAAACACTTTTGATAAGATTTTGAGACACCTTCTAAACCGTGTTAATTAGTTTAGTGATTCTGAACCAGGTCCAGGTGGATGGTACCATACTTGTGATATGATGGCATGCATGACAAGCTGAATGATGAATGATGAATGCCTCGGGACAAAAAATGTTGTTCCATATCAGGCCGCCTGGCCGCCGCCGTGACAACAGATCATGCATGCATTGCATGTATACATTTTTACTGATATATAACAAAGATACTTAAAAAATATCTAAAAAAATATATGTAATTAACGCGAGCAGCCGTCAAATAGTATAACCTGATAGTGTTCTTGCTAGGTGGAAAATGGAAAGAACTTGGCTCCTGAAGAATTCAGGAGCAGGTCCTGCTTACACCTAATTTCGGATGGATACGTGTTTAAATTTTGAATTTACAGTAGCTAAATTCAGTTCGTGGAAAATTGTTCCAGAAAATGCACCCAATATATTTAAGAAGAAATTAAGTTCTCATTCCTCTTTCTTCTATTGCATTGATTAAAATCTTATTTCTTTTTAATTTTTGATCAAGGTCTCTAACTTTTAATGAACGTCATTATTTTTCTATCTCAATAAACACTATCGTTTCACCTCAATAAAAAAAAAAAAAAAAAGAACGTCATTATTTTTGTTATAAATTATTTATATATCAACATAATTAAATTTTATTTTTGAAATATATTCAATTAGTGTTAGAAACATTACATTTGGTACATTTATATTTATAAATTTCTATTTTTAGTTTGTACCATTTTTAATTGGCAACCCTTTTTTAATTGTATCAATTTTCTTTTTAATTTTAATTTGTACCCATATATTAATTTCATTTTGTGCCCATAATTTTTAAATTTTTATCTATACTCATAATTCATTTATAATGTACCCATTTTTCATTAAAACTCTTTTTTTTCCTTATAAATGTAACACTTTGTTATATGTAAAATGTACCTTTTTATTTTTTTTTCGTAAATGTACCATTTTTTTTTATGTAAAATGTATTAAATGTAAAATCTATTTATTTTTTGTTAAGAATGTGTACATATTTATAATCAAATGTACCCTTTTTTATTTTTTTTTGAACACTATGGGTACATTTGTTTGACATTTATTATTTCAAAGGTATATTGTTACCTATTTTTATCTATTTAATCAATCAAAATTTTTGAGTATTTTCTTTTTTATTGTAATTGTTTTTAATTTATATGCCATATAATATGAGATTTTAAATCTGATAACATTTCAAGTAATTAATATCAAACATATGAAAATACATATTAATAGCAATAATGAGGTGTACAAAGTCAAGGGACTTTGATAAAAAATTGAATACTATTAAGGGGTTTAGTCAAAGAATCTTAGTGGCTAGGGACTGAATCCAAAATCTCCCTATATTTATATATCACATACAAAGGGTAATATTAGGAAAATCAAATTTCGCATATCACATTTTAATTATCTCTATAATAGAAGTATGGTCCACAATACAAGTAGATTTCACCTCTATTAAGGAAATAATTTAAATGTGATTTACAAAGTGTGATCTCCTCAACATTTTTCATAAACAAGTAAGTGTGTGAAACATTATTGTGTTTATTACAATTATTCTAGAAACAACTCGTTGATTATTTATTAATTAAGAGAAATGTACGTTAGATTTGCTGGTAAATTATGGGATGACTGAAGCAAGCAACATAATAATTAGTTAACCCCAAATATATGTCGGTGGAATTGTAAGAATAAAAGATGATGTGATGATACATATGAGATGATTGTGGAGGGCCGGCCACCTCCATCTCCATGGTCTCGTGCAACAAATCAGCATACGTACGCTGCTATTGCTACAAACTAAATAATAAATAGCTAGTTTCTTCGATTGAAATATTTTGTTGCTTAACAGTTAACACAAAATAAGTTTGTTATATTTGATTTCAGTAGTAGAAGAAAATTAATTAACAAAAATACTATGACATATATATATATATATATATATATATATATCATTGTCTAAAAGGGTAAAGTGCAAACAAACAATGAAAGCTATAAAAAGGGCGGCTAAGTTGCCTGCAAGAATCAAAATCCAACGGACGCTTTGCTTTGAATGGAAAGTTCAGTTTTTTTCCGGGATGAAAAGCCGCGAAGCAAATTCAATTGCACAAAGATTAAATCACACAGATCCATGTTTTGTGAGTCATATTACGACTAGTCCAGTCTATTGAAACAAGTCCAGTCCACGTTATCTTATTATTACTTTCATTCCTAATTTGCCCCTTAAGTACTAATAAAATAATTAAATATTAGGTTTATCAATTAATTTTTCCTGTGAAATTGCCAATTAGTCTCACTTTACCTTGTGGAGCTGGTTTTGTCTCACTTTATCCTATGAAACTGTCATTTTTGTTTCATTTAGTCTCAATTCACCCTATTTTTGTTCATTCCGTCAAATAAACATAAAATTAAAGGGTTGTATGGACACTTTAGTTTTCATAGAATGACTTTACCTCCAACTTGCCTGCTAAAACAATCTCAATTAAATTTTCAATAAGTCTAATTCAAACCCCGGTCTTCTCTCTTGTAGATTGATGCAGAGGTGTAATTGCAACCGTTGGAGTCAATGAGTGGCTTGAATTAGATATTGAAACGCAACTCATTATTTGCTTTTGAAACACAACCTATTATTTACTTTGGCCAACGACTGCAGCTACAACTCCACACCAATCAACAAGAGAGACATATGGGGCTTTGAATTGGAGATTATCTAAAATAGAATTGGGATTGTTTTAGCAGGCAAGTTAGAGGGAAAGAGTTGTGTCAAAAACAAAATGTACGTGCTACCCTTTAATTTAACGTTTATTTGAAAGGGACAAAAATGGGGTGAAGTTAGACTCAATGAGGCGAAAGTGGCAGTTTCAAGGGACAAAGTGAGACAAAACATGTTTTAAGAGGCAAAGTGAGACTAAATGGTAGTTTAAAAGACAAATCAACTAATAAGCCAAAATATTATTCCTTCATTATAGGATTACATTTCTTAATAAATATTATCCCTTCCGTTGTAGAAGTTTAAAATTTTTTTCCTATAATTTCTCCAATTGATTTGGTTCGTTTCCTCATTTTCTTTGCTTATGGTCATTTGACTCTCACGCTTTCAACTCGTATTCCTATTTACTTGTAAATAAGAGGTTTTAGGTTCGAATCTTGTACATAGTGAATTAGATGCAAAATTTGATTGCTCATTGTGCAGCTTAATCAAACACTCTCTTCCTTTAATGTAAAATATGTCGTGCACTAAAATAAAATAAAATAAAATAATCCGTTATCTTTTTTTTTTATTTTTTCTTTCTCACTTTTCTTCTTGGTGTCCTCCCTCTTCCTTTAGATTTAATGAATATTCATCATTTTTTTTCCTCACGTATCATTCTTCCTCATCGATCGTTCTCTGTGTTTTTGTGCTTGCTTTTTCTTATTCTTTTTGTTTTTGTTTTTTTTAATAGTATCAGCATGCTATTCCTAATTATGGTATTATCTACCTATAACACAATTTTTTTATTTACCTCGATCATAGATATTAATTAGTTTTTTTTTTTCCTTTGGTCTCATATACATACCACTAACATTATGATCTACTAGTATTTCACAGAACAAAAATAGAAAGTTTCAGACTTGATTTATTTAGGTGACAAGTTTGATACGTAATTAACTACTTCAGCAACAATATACATGCAAACGAGTACATATACTGATATATGTGCGTCTGTGTGTGTGAAAAACACGTTAAATGATAAGTAATCATAACATGTGTGAAGAAAGAAAGAAGTTCAAGTAATTTGATTAAGGTACAAGTAATAAATAATTGAGTTTCCTTTTTCTTTTTTTTTTGGAAAACTTAATTGAGTTTCGTTTGACAGAAGATTTACTATAGCGTACGTTATTGAAGCAAGAAATCAATGATTGTTAGAAACAAGCAGGCTGGCTGATGCTAATTGATCAATTATTTGAACGAAACGAATTCGAATGAACCTTTCTCGTGGCCAAGAGCATCTGCTGCATGAGGGAACCATTCACGTGATTCATCATGCATATATCTAAATTGCCATTTCATTCATCTCAACTAATTCTCTCAAACATTTCAACGAGGTTTTTGCAGTAGGTTCAATAGTTATCATTTTAACTATGGAACGGATTCATGGTATTACTTTTTTTACACAATTTTGACACACGTTTTTATGAAATCCACTTTATAATATATTTCAACGCTTTGAACCATCTATTTTTTAGGTATTCCTTAAAAAATCATGTCTATCAAAAGTCACCCAAATCTAAAAACATATGACTGTTGAATTAAGGGTTTCTTTGTAGAACCGTATTCATTCATTTTCTTCACTACAAATGAATATCTTAACGGTTTTGAATTTGTCTTTTTTTTTTTTTTTTTTTTTTTTTTTTATTGCAGATAGACAATTCAGATAGTAGAAAATATACTACGAAGTGGGCCCATAAAAGTGTGTGTTAAAAGTTGTTTAAAAATTGGTACCACGAATCCGCACTAGCATTAGCCACAATAGTATTCATCAAGACTTAGCTAACTGAAGGATTTTGGCTATTGGGCCAATCCATGGGACCCTAGAATCTTTACCAGAAGAAGCACAAATGTGTAGTATGTTTCCTAAATTGCTGCCTATGAGAATCCGTACAATTGCACATGTTTGTTGTGACAATTTAGCAATTTTTGCGTCCACATGGAGCTCTATAATGTTGTGCTACTAGCTACGTAGCCTATGGGATCCATGACCCCAAAAGTGCAGCACGTCCCTTGAGTTGTTGCTTATGAATTTCCACACAACTGCTCACGTTTTCTATGACCAGTTAGCGATTTTCATGTCCATATTGATCCCTATCATGTTGTGCTACTAGCTACAAGGCCAACGAAATTGGTGACATAAGGTGTAGTGCGTTCCATGAATCGCTGCCTACATATTTCCATACAACACTTTATATGCGACTAGTTAGTGATTTTTTGTGTCTCATAGATCTTTATTATGTTGTGTTATAGGCTACGCAGCTCAAAAGATCTGTGACCTCAAATTACAAGTATAGTCCAGCTTTTCGGCAGCTCATAAAAAACTTTGTCATGTCACATGCCTTGGCCTTATGAAACATGTCTCGGCCTTGTGAAGTACAAGTTCTCATGAGCTCAAAGTGCATTGCCCATGGAACATTGCCTCAGTCGCACAAACAATTTCTTATTTGAGACAACTTTTGTTCGAGTAATGAAGTCAGTGACTAGCTTGGCAACGCCAGAATCACACGGTCAGGAGGTAGCAACACATGTTGGACTCAGTAGCTCAATGCCTTTAAAGCCAAAACTCACGACCTAGACACGCCAACTAGGAGCACTTACTCTTATCAAAGTTGAGTGAATAGTTCACACTTCTATGGCTAAAATTTTTGCAAGATACTTCAAGCAAGCAAAGTTTCAAGAACATTTGAGGCAACTGAATTAGGATGATGGAGTAAAGCGAAGAAGACAGTTTACTAAATTTTTCGCAAATTGATAAATGACATGCCTCAATCTCGGTGTCTGAATGACACCAGGATGGCCACGTGTTGGCCGACACTCGAGGGTGACGAAATCCATTTTATTATGCATATGCCGAGAACATGCAAACCATGAAACAATTGCGTCGAAACCAAGAAACATAAAATGAAATACAAAACTTTGACAAGATAATAGTAAGGTCCTGATCAATAACAGAAGGAGAATATTCAACTGTCAACATTAAAAAATGATGATGCATGAACATGTGCAGAGCATACTACTAAACATGAATACAAACGGGAGGAATATTATAAAAGTGCAATTACAAAGGAGAGGTCTTATGCAGAAAGGAGGACACGAAGTCATTGATACGGGAATGCCTCGATGATCGGACTGTACGCCTCGTTCCTAGGTCCTGAAAGGGGCACAAAACAAAAGGTGAGTGGACCAAGTTTAATATAATAATAACTAAAACCAATCTTTTCTTCAAACGTACTAACTCCCAGTTTTAGAGAACTCGTATAGCATAATATGTAATAGGTTTTTCGAAAACCCTAGCATGCCATAAAACATTCGTAAAACAAATATATATATATATATATATCTATAATGTGCTTAACAGTGGTATCATAGTCGTCCGAAGGTAAATCCATCATTCACAGGTGAAGCTGTACGTTACTGGGTTGCGCTAGTTAAGAAAATATGGTCCATCACCTGAAGGTGAAGCTATACGACTCTAGGTTACGGTAGAGAAGAAATAAGAATTGTACGAGATTGGGTTACTCTAGTGAAGAAAATATGGTCCACCACCCGAAGGTGAAGCTGTACAACTTTGAGTTACGCTAGAGAAGAAATTACGTACATATCACACTGACACTAGCCTTGACTAGTAAGCTGGGAATGTAATCATAAGGTACCTCAAACCTCAACGCGTGTAAACTGGGTCATATGGCCATAGACAGGTACATACTCGTGTTGTGTGTATGTGTTGTATGATTACTAAGTAAACACAGAAAATATGAACATAGTATTTCCAAATCACATCATCGGAGCTCAATAGCTCAAACATCATATCATAAATCCACATGAGCGTTCTAGCTCAAAAGATCATCATAAACCATATTCATAAATATTTCAAAGCATAAATCCAATAATTCATAAACGTTTCATAACATGTAAAGTCATAAAATCATGCTTTTCGTGTACGCATTCCTAGCATTAAAATCATGCATTTAGAAAGGGGTCCATTCATTGATATTTCATTACCAAAGAGCCGCTCAAATGTAGGGAGGACGGGATCACCTTAACAACGTACCTAAGCACATAAAATAACTAATTAGTAAAACCCTAATAAGACAATTGAATTTGGGAAAATGAACGGCAGAGTCGGATTCAAGACGTTGAAAAACCTAAGGAAGGACCTCGGGTTCCTCACGTGCCGACACGGGGCGGGGGCCTTGGAGGCCACGCGCCACCCTACGCGTTTGTGGCGATGGGTACAATAAAAATAAATTGAGGAAATGAGTCATACGTATCATGACAAAAAGGTCAACAAAAGTCAACATTCTTGTCCCGAAGGGCATTTGGTAAATTCACACCATTAATATTAGAAAAACGTAAAATTAAGGATGGGGTATTACAATAAACTTAACGAAGGCCACCAAAATCTGACACAAACTAAACAAAAAGACTAATCATTAGCAGTTTGGTTGGTCTCTGGCTCCTCAACAACCACCTTCAACAGCTTGCACCACCGCAGCTCCGATCTCGGCAATTTCATCCTCAACTGCTTCATCTACAGCAGCCGATCACCTTGTGCATTCCATTCAAACGCAGTTAATCATAAATTAAATAATTTAAATTCAGGACAAGGATGAGAGCAAATTAACAAATTAAAATTACAACATGATTAATTGCAGTGACCATAGTAATAATAAATTTAAAAAAAATAAAAATAGAAGATTTACATGAGGTTACAAATTCGCAATAATCATGAAAATTAAAATGGGTCCGGAAACCATGAAAGTTCTATACAGTATTCGTGTATGCAACAACAATTTCTGACTAGTTAACCTCCCTACCAAAATAAAGAAGAAATTTAAGCCCTTAATAATCCTAATTAGCTAGAGAAACGACAATTAAGCAGAAGGCGGCGTGACTTGTTTTTGAATGAATCTCAAAAGTCCCACAAGTCTTCAATATCGGAAAGGGGAACAACAGATGGATCCTGATCATAGGATGAGTTGTTGGTGCTGCCCAATTCTTGCTTTGAAACAAATGATGATGATATTTCGTTAGTGTTCATATCCGTGCTCAATTCGGTGTCTTGGGAGAGGCTAAACATAGACTGGTTGGTCGAAAACTGCTCGACCTTGCACTGCCTGTCTGAGCCTCCTCCTAAGCCAGATGACGATGTTTCAATATTATTCTTCATCTTGTTTTTGTTGTTGTCTTTAGCTATTGCTCTTGGAATGGCCTGATCATCGTCATCATGGTCACTACTAGTACTAATACTTGTTCGAAACACAGACCCTTGCCCTTGAGCACCTCTCATCATCCCTTGTTGAAAATAATCAGAATTGCTCATCATCTGATTTGGCTGGAAATTAGAGAAACTAGAAGGATTTTGAAACTGGTGATGCTGATGATAATGATAAAGAGGTGCAGGATATAACATGTTGGAAGGGTTACTGAGACTACTGGCTTGGTGACTGTCGTAGTTACTGGTAGGATGCAGCTGAAAGTTGTAACTCTGCTTGAGGGCTTGAACGCCGCCGCCTCCCCCCACTGAAAAGTAGTTGAGGTAACTGTTAGTGCTGATTCCATGATGATCCGATGGTGGTGCCACTGTGATAATGGGATCGGGCTTGAAGTCATTGTCTCCATGGCCTGAAGAATGTTTGTTGGTCATGATGTTGGAAGTATCAAGAGTAGGATCCATAAGAGGTGGGAGGGAAGAACAATCCAGGAGATCATGATCCCCAATATTCCCAAAAGAGTTCATCCTAGTTGGGCTAAGGGTTTTTTTGAGCCCCATGTTCTTGTGGAAAACCCTGCACACAACCCATTCATCCTGCAGCAACACACATGTACAAAAATAAGGTTAAAATAAAATTAAAAATAAAATTGATTGATTTTCAAATATTGATGACTTGCAAAAAAAAAAAAAAGGGAAAAGAAAAGAAAATTAGATTTTGAAAATTAAAGTAAAATCTAGCTAAAAGCCCCAACCCCTCCTTGAAAGGAAACTCTCAACCAACATAACAAAATTCAAAAGGGGTCCAGGGATGTTCAATAGGTATAAAATTAAAAATAGGTCGGAATAGGATTTTAATTACCTTTGCAGCCTTGGATAGGTTATTGTAGGGTGGGATTTTGCCATCAAGCCTGTATTCATGCATGACCCAGTTGGTCTTCTCTCCTTTGGGGGCTCTCCCTCTGTAGAACACAAGAGTCTTCTTCATCCCAACCAGGCACCCTCCTCCTGCACCTTTCCCACCCTGCTGCTGCTGCTTTTTAATCTTATTGAATATCTCTTTATCTTTTCCTGTGGCCTTCCAGTACCCTGATTCCGTCGCTCGATTCGTCCTCATCCCCGTCGGATACTTCCTGTCTCTCTGGCAGAAGAAGTACCACTCCTTCTCTCCCATCTTTGCTTTTTCTGCTCAAGTTATATATATATATATATATATATATATATATCCATATATGAAAATTCATTATACATACATACATACATATATATATATATGTGTGTGTGTGTATATACACTGACCCGAATTAACCATGGAAGACAGACAAGTAATACTTACTAGGCAAATCCCAAGGTTCGCACTTGTTCAAATCAGCTTCGCCAATTGCAGCAGCTTCGAAGCGGCTGTTGATGACCTTCTTTATGAGATAGCTAGTTATGATTTCTTCATCCGTGGGATGAAACCGAAAACCCGGAGGCAACCCCTTGAGCTCGTCTGATATTCCTCTATTCACCACCATGCCTGTTTCTGTTTGTGCTTCCATCGACGGATCCATCTCCTCTTTGGTTATATGTATATGCACGGCTGACAATTTCTCTTTTTATATATGTATAAGGGCTGCCTAACAAGCTAGTTAAGATTAAGCAAGAATACAACAAAATCCAGTATTCTCAACCAACAATTAATTTCAACTACGAACCGAAGAAAAGAAAAGAAAAGGAAATTAACGAATGAATCTGGAGCTAGCAGATCGAGAGCGGAGGTTAGTATTAAAGAGGAAAGAGGGAGAGAGACAAGTCAGAGAAGAAGAAAGAAAGGAAGGGTAAGAGAGCAGCTAAGAAAATAGAACAAGGAAAAAAAAAAGAGCTTTTATAGAGAAGGCAAGAGGCGGGTTTCTTCTCCAAAACAACTCATATTCTCAAGATCCGTGGTCCGCAAGGCACCTACTGGGGAAGACACATAATTTATTATTATTATTATTATTTTCCATTATTATAATTAATATGTACCCTTTTGTTTTGGTTTTTGGCGAATTCGCGTAATCCAATTAGAAATAAAAACAAACGCTAATGAATTGTATAAAAAAGGAGTTTTCTATGCTCGAGGGACCCATGGTTCCATCGTACCCAGTACCCTTTCACATTGGCTATTAATTTGAATTAAATAAATTTAAAAAAGGGCCTTTATCGGAAGCTTCTGAATGTAACCTCTTTTGGAATTTGATTGCATCACATGTTCCAATCAGTTAAAATCTATCCTTTATCCAAAAAGTGTCTCTCTATTCAAAGCTGTGGAAAAGGTTCGCAACTTTCTTCCTCTCTTCATTCAATCGTTTATTTTCTACAACAGTATATATACATGTACATACATTAATGAATATAAATGTACATAAATATGTAACTAGGTTACTAGGCAGCCTGCTATACGCGTTTAATCGTTTAATTATCAGCTTTAATTATGAATTTTTTCTAATTAGTACTTAATTTAAGAGGTGCTCATGAACTGCTTCAAAACTCATGTAAATCATTTCCGCATATAGATACAGTTTCGAAAAAGTAAATTACGTATGCACATCAACCGGTCCACATATGTGCCCCATCTCTAATGTGTATGTAGCAATTATGTAATATCATATATATGCATAACATGACAGAGCATGAAATTATTAATTAATTAATAGGAAAACTAATGCAAAAGAGTTTGAAAACTTTGAGTTTTAACGATAAAGACAAAATAAAAGGTAAAGTGAATAGTACTAGGATTGACTTTTTAGTGTAAAAATATGATTTTTAATTAAAGTGAACAGTATCGGAAGATTTTTGTTAAAGTTCTTTTAATTAATTGATAATGAATAGATGGATGCATTCCCCACAAAATGAAAACAGGAAAACGAGTACCCAATAGAGCGAATCTGGCTAGGGGGAAGTCAAAAGTGCTACGAAAAAAAAGAACGAATTTTCTAAGAATTTTCCAGCTTATTAGTAGCTGGCATTTTAGGGAGAACATGATCGATCGACCACGATGATGAAATGAATATATGGGAAATCTTTTGCTTTCATATCTTTTCTTCTTTTGTTTTTCAAAATTTCTTGTATCTTTCATATACTGTATGTATTGAAAGTACAATGTAGTAAAAAATTAAAATAAAATGGGAAGTGATTTTTGTATTCACTTTTTCTCCTTTTACAAATATTTTCTTATTTTTTATATAGAAGAATCGGTGCATATATACAGGAAACGAGAAACATGCAAAAGAAAATGAGAATGTAAGAATCTTTACAAGAAAAGCAAAACGAATTAAATTGGAACAACTATTAGTATAAATCGAATTTAATACGCTATTTTCATGTACTTATCTGAACACTTCAAAGTAGTAATGCATCCCACTGACTAAATCTGATAAGCAACATTTTAACTGGATTTGGCTGCTTTTTTTTTTTTTCTTTCAGCAAGAAAAGAAAGGGTGGCTGATGGAACTTAATTAATGGTGACAAATGCCACAAAACCTATTTTATCAAATCAAATATGGCTTAAAAGTTTCAAAGACTAAAAAACAGTCGCTTAAATCTCTTTTGCATTGCAAGGTGTAGTTCATCATCGGACACTGCTTTTTCATATTCGTGTAAGTCCCTTCACGTTTGATAAATTTTTAAGTTAAATGTGTAAACAACATAAATTGAGTGACGTGAAACACGTGTGGTAGCTAGCTAACCTATGCTCTGATACTATTGAGGTTCCTTTATAAAACCAATGACAATATAAAGAGTAGCTCAGCTCCTTCTAAACCATTGCAAGGTTTAGTCTATCACCTATATGAGATTTTGTCCTTCATAGTTTCACATAACCTATTAATGTGACAAATTTTTAAGTCAAACACGTGAACAACATAAATCAAGTGAGCATCTGTAAGCATTGAGCTTCACATAATAGACAATTTGATTATGATACTACGAAGAATGTTAATGTTCAGACACAAAATTAATTGATGATATAAAAAGTAACTCAACTCCTTATATATTCTTACAAAGTTTGTTTTCCAACACGATAAACATTTTTATCGGCCCAATAAATAAGAAGAATATGGCAGGTTCTGGATTTGATGCTCTAAGTTGGAGACTTTGCTTGACTGTGACCACATGCATGGTGAAATTCCCTATAATCTTTCCAAACTTGAAAGGAGTGAATAACTGTAGTTTGCTACAAATTATCTCTATCTCAAAAACTGAAAAGAAGCCAAATGATATATGATTAAAGAAAATGTAAAAAAAAAAAATAATAATAATAAAGATTATTGCCGACAGAGAAAATCAGCCGGCTTTTGCAAAACTAAACATCGCCTCGTTTACTGGTGTCTCATGTTCTTGTATGATTGTATCAAAATTAGCACTTGCATCGAAAATGCAACTAGCCCCCACTAACCAGTGGTTTCAAATGAAATACGTCTTTTTAAGTTACGAAGGGTAATGATAGAGAGGTTAAATTTGTAAATAAAATTTGTAAATTAAATGATATGTTACTATTAAAAATGAACACATTTATTAACGTTTAAGTAATAATACAATTATGAGCTTTCATATCATTTAGTTTATAAATTTTGTCTACAAATTTAGTCTCGTTAACATTACTCTTATTATTAGCATTTCACCATTACAATTACAATAAATTAATCAAATACAATCAATGCCCATACAATTAGACCCACTCCAACCTTTGGAGTAAACTCAAATTTTAAGATCTAAACCTACCCCATTTTGTGACACACCCTGATCGAAGTCGAGGCATACTTGCCGTCACCCGAATGTGACGTAACCAAAAGTGTGAGTGATGAAAAAATATGAATAATTTAAAACTGAAACTAGAACTTATTTAAACTAATAAAGTGAGTGTGCAGTAGTGGGTAGAACCTATAGAATACAAATATTCAGAGCATAGGTAACAAAAGAGTGCAATCGGAACTAATTATAGTGCTTAATACACAACCAAGAAAGGCTCCCTACATTTATTTAGATATGTCAGAACCCGCCGGAGTTTCCTCGTATGCCACATAGAATTCGACTATCTAGGACCTGGAGTGGGCACAAAAACAAAGGTTTATAAAACACATTTATTTTCCGAACATACTAACCCTTTGTTGTAAATCATGTATAGTTTCCAGAAAATCATACTACGTATAAGTATGAAAATAACTGTAAATAACAATGATGCCAGAAATACGCCAGACTACAATATCTCAACAATAGCATAATGAAAATAGGTTGCTCATCAATCTACGCTAGCACACGAGTTCATGCAGATAGTTTTTGACATGAACATGACTGTGGTGTAATGTATAAGTACGCTCTAGTGCTACAATCATGTAAAGACTAGCGATAATCGTGGTCACCTACGAGTCGGAGTTGCCTAATGCAACCTGTATGATAACACCGACACCTACTTGGATCTAAGGTGAGCGTGCGGTGCAAAGGTGAACATACACATCAAATACTAGCCCTGGCCCCGGGTGAGCACTAACACCGGGATGCAGCAATGATGAACATACTACATAAATATAAACATGCCATAACCATTCAATAATTCTAGTCAACAATGGAAACTTACATGTGCATCCCATAGGATTGTTTTAGCGTTCCATACCATTATAACATTTCTTATAACATCTTTAATCATGACATAATCATGGCATAATAGGCGTAATGTCAATCTAAAAACAACAGTGGCATGATATGCATAAATCAATTCAAAAGCATTTGTGGAAACTATAAAGTTTGTATATATATAAACAAAATGCCCACTCACTAGTACGTGGTCGGATCGTAGCCTTCTAGCCTCGCTTGACCTCGTGCGTCCTCGGGATAATTTTCACCTATATGTGAAATAACTAAACTAATAAATTAAATAGGACATACTAAAAAAGGCTAGGTAAATCTCCCATACTTTGCTCAAACGGAAGGTTTGAATATGATCTACACGAAGTCACGAACATGTACGTGTCAGCACTTGTCGACCGGAGGCCGGACGCGCTAGCATGCATCTCCTAGCCCACGGCCACACGGGTGCCCGCGCGCAGGCCACGTACCTAACAGAGACTGACGGACGTTAGGAATATTTCGTCATAATTGACGAAATATTCCGTTAAATAGTAACGAAGTTACCTAACGTTGTTAGAATATTCCGTCAATTTTGACGGAATATTCTTCGTCTTCTCCGGTGAGCCTTGCCGTTCGATGCCGTTTGGTTCGCCAGAAACTGGGAAATTTTCAAAGCTTCATATCTTCTTCATTTCTCAACCATTTCTGATGCACTTTATATGGAAATGAAGCTTATGAAGAGTAAAATAAGATTGTACCTTTCAAAAGTCCAAAAATGGACGGGAAATGGATTGAAAATGTCTCGAAAGTCTCGGCCTAAAACTCAACTCTTCGAACTCGCTTGTTTCGATGTCAATTTGACTCTAAACCTAGTCTAGGGACCACAAGGAGTTGTGTAGAAGCTTCCCTATGTCCTAAAACCTTGTAACTCAACTTGAAACTTGTCGAAGGAAAACTCATCGAGTTGGACCTTCCGAGTTGGCTGGTCAAAACTCGGTCATTTCACTATCAGGCTGGTTCGTGGGTTCGAGAGGAGTACAATGGTGGAGTTTTTGAGCTCGATCTATGAAGTTTTGACATCGTTCTAGAGGGTTGCAGGGAAATAAAGAGTTTCGGTGAGAGAGAAGGAGAAGAGAGAGAAAGAGAGTGAGGGAGCAGTTTCTGATTGGGGGAGAGGTGTGAGGAATGGGCTCTTTGATTAGTGAGGGAATTGTGGAGAGATGTTGATTGGTGAAGAGTGAAATGAGGGAAAAGGATTGGTTATGAGGGTTTTAGGGCACACAGGACAGTTTTTAAAAAAAGAAAATGATAAGGTTTTCAGATTTTGGTACAGTAAGTCGTATGCAAAAATCCGTCTCCCTATCACAAACAGTGCTTCCAACACTGATAAATTAGCACACACGCGTGCACAATTCTACCCGCTATTAACGTACTTTGACTGAGCGTAATTTGCGCTCACGCTATTGTAACGACGAGTACTGTTTAATTACACTACTAGGAAAACATAAAATAAACGTTGGATACCAAGGGCAGAAATGTCAATTTACACACTCGGGGAGAAATTACATAGAAAATTAGGGACGAGTCGTCACATTTTACTCCAACCTTTGGGCCAAATATGAGTTTTAACCCAAAACTCATTTTTAGGGCAATTTAAGCTAGAATTCCCCTTGAGTTAGTGCACTAGGCCACCATATATGTGTATTTTTTTATTTTATATTTATAAATTCATTAAATTCAATGGCTAAAATCTAATTTGATCAAATATAACAGTCCAAATTAAATTCAACAGCTAAAATAATTAAAAACAATTCTTTCATGTGTTTTATATTCTTTTATAGTGTTTCATGAGTTTCATAGTGTCAATTTAATGATTGTTCCATATTTATCGGAAATTTAAATATTTTTAAGTTAAAATGTTCATAAAATTAAATTAGGATAGTCTACATAATTTATTTATTAAAAAAAAGTTATTTAAGAAAAAAATTATCTTAAATTCATTCTTTAATAATCTCGGATTAAAAATTTAACCCATAAGGGTTGGAGTAGAAAAACAGTTTCTGGGTTAAAAATGTTAGGTTTTATAAAATTGGTCTTACGAAATTTGTGTTTCTTTGTGAGTTTTTTAAAATGATTAAAGTGCTTTTGGATATTTTTAGAATTAATTTTTAAAAATAAGGCAAGTAAATCCTTAAAAGCACTTGAAATATTTTGTGTAGAGAGAAAAATTTAAATATTTTTTTATTCTAAAATATTATTTCAATGTGCTTTCAATTATTTATAAACTAAGTTTGCATTAAATTACAGTTGCAGTAGACTGGTGGCCAACCAAATACATCCCATCCCACCCCATGTGTTGACATCCTTTCCGCTTGAATTTTTTTTCCATGCTGAGCTGGATATATTTTTATTTTATCATAATCAATTCTCCGAATCCGAATTAAGGGGATTGGATCTGATCAAGATCCACTTGTGAGGATCCTAGCCATTCATTGTGTATCGTTCGATTATAAATTATTTATTTATTATTAAATTTAAACATAAATAATATCTAAAAAAAATAATTATATAATATACAATAAACGATTAAAATGTGAAAATTTCTAAAACCTCACAAAATGAACCCGAGAACTTCCTCCACCAAAAAGTAATGAATTCCTTAACCGATGTCCCAGTCTCTGTTTAGCCTGAGGCCCAGAGTTTCTACTTCTGCCACCTCATCGAGTCGTCAATAGTCATCACCTTCCCAAAAACCCAAATTGTACTAATTCCAGATTAGAAAAAATCGTAGAAAGACGTAAAATACGGAAGTAATTCCGGCAGATTAAATCACTTTAATAATCTTCTAAAGAAAATAAAATTACTTTAAACCCGAAGAAGGACAAATGTTCAAACGCGTAGGCGTGGACCCACCAAACCTTAATATAATTGGCAGTTGAATATTGTTATTACTAGTAGGAGGGAATACGTATTTCCTCGAATATATTGGATTGGAATACAAGGCTTGCGAAAGTGCTAAAATCTTGTTTTGCGTTTGCCAATCTCTCTCTCTCGTATTGACTTTTGTACAACCAACGAAACTGCAACGCAAAACCTAAACAATCCCCATACAAAGTTTCCAAAAAAAAAAACACACACAATTCCCGTACGTTTTGTGACGACACATTATCTCTCTCCATTCCGTGATCAACAATTTTGCACAGCCAAGTTGGTTACGATTATTAGGGTATGTAACTCACAAATATGTATAACTTGAGATTTGAGAATTTACATGCTTGGGCCATATGGCCAATCTTAAACCCGAACCAATTCTTTGATATTGTAGATATCATTTTTTTTTCTATGATCGATTAGGCAAGTGGGATCTGCATCAACATCACCTAATATTATTAATTAGTATTGAATTCTTAATTATGAAAATGTAAGCTCGACCATCATCACCCCTTGCCCTTGTCCTTGTCATCTTTCTTAATTATACCTATTTGTTTCACGGAATCGGACAGTTGGCTCTCATTCAGACAGAGAAGGGATGACAAATCCACCCATATCTATCTCATTCAGTTGAGTTAAGAGGGGAAACAAATAGAAAAAACAAACTTTGGATGTAATATAATATAGTTGGATTAAGATAAGGGAAATTGATCGTTTATTATATAAGTTGCTGATTAAGAATTTAATGTGGCATTTTGATTTATTAATAATTTGTGTCACTTTTTTTTTTTTCTTTTCTTTTGTAATTAAATTTGACCGCAAAGACTATCACACTCCAACATTGCTATCATGAGAAGAGACTTGTGAAGCGAATTTATTGATAAACAAGAAAAATACAATATGTTATGCGGGACATGAGGTCAGCAACTTGACCCTTAAATAATTCATAAAAACTAGTCAAAACCTATTTAGCAAAACCTATTACAAGGAAGCTTAGAAATGTTTAATTAATTAATATACTGACTATTTTTTTTTTGTCTTGATAATGGAATGTAGATCGACACCAAATTTGTAAATTATGTGATGTGTCACCAGTAGGAATTAAGTACGTTAATCAACACTTAAGTGATAATTCAATCATCAACAACCACGTCATATGGTTTACAAAATATGATTTAAGTAGATGGTCTCCCTAGCATTACCTAACTCTCTCTCTCTCCAAACAAAACACTTATAGCCTACATGCCTAACTGCCCCAACTATATCAGACAAAGAGTATCTCCGAGAGAAGCTGTAAAATAGAGTTGTAGAGTCACTATATGTGGGAACATAAAATATCTTGACAATGAAAACACGTCACGTGCATAACTTATCAAATATGAGTACTTTATCCTTGATAGAATATGCAGATTGTTAGTCAAAACCCTAACAAACGGGCCCACATTCTTTACGAAGGCCTTAGAAGCCCACAATCAACACACCTCCCAACCCAAATCATTGCCAATGGTCCAAGTTGATCACCACGCGATCTACGTAGATTACCTCGATATGAAATGAGCTTGCTTATCAGTCTTTTAGGCCATCTCCAACCGACCCGGCCAAAGGGCTATATGGCTAAAAATAGCTCGAAATGACACAAAAATCATCTCCAACCAAAGGCCAAGCCAAAGAGCTCGTGGGTCCCACTGGGCCAAAAATGGGAAATCAGGCTAACTGGCTAGCCCAATCTAGCCAACCAGCTAGCCCCGGGCCAGCTTAAAATTCAAATGCCAACGGCTAGCTGATGTCAGGTTACCGTTGGATTTGATTTTTTTTTTTCAGACAATTTTTTTTTAAAAAAAAAATTCTAATTTTTTTCCTATAACTACCTAAGCCATTAAACAACATTAACAACACAATCTCCACCCTAGTACTACTTGGGAGAGTTGTTCAAATTTAAACAACATGAAATTTAAACAACATCAAAAAAAAAAAAAACATTTAACAACATAAAACTTAAACACCTACTCTATGCTTCTTTTGACCCAAAGATGTGCAATAAGATCTTATTGTAGGTACTTGTTTGTGGCATGCGAACTTATCATCCTCTGGCACCTCATGTACTCATTTAAAGAGATATTACCAGTTCTTAGATCCAAAGCAAATTAGGCCTATTATATATTTTTGAACGAGCCCTCCTTGACCTATTTGGATCATCTTGGTTGTTATCAGACTCTCCATCAATATAGCCATCTCGCTCATCCTACACAATCATGTTGTGTGATATGATGCACGACATCATGATGGAGTTCAATTTATCTTGACTCCATCCTCTTGCCGGTTCCTTAATGATCTTCCACTGTACTTGTAGAATACCGAAAACTCTCTCAACATCTTTCCGGTATGCCTCTTGGTGTAAGGTAAACCACACTTGGGCGTCATCCACAAGGTTTCCAATTGCTTGGACAAGTGTCGCCCACTTCGGGTAGATGCCATCTGCCAAGTAATACCCCATATTGTACTAACGCCTGTTGATGTAGTAGTCAAGTTGAGATGATTTACCCTCCGTCAGGTTATTGAAGAAAGGTGAACGCCCAAGTATTGTAATGTCATTTCGGGATCTTGGAACTCCAAAGAAAGCATGCTAGATCCATGTGTTAAACGAGGCAACCGCCTTTAACACAATAGTTGACTTTTTCGATCTTCCTCTAAAACCTCCTTACCATCCGGTAGGATAGTTCTTCCACTGTCAATGCATACAATCTAATGACCCTATCATGCCTAGAAAGCCACGGTCTTCAGCTTTACGAATGAGCCGATCCAGATATGCTTGATTTGGTTCATGGAGGTACTCCTCTTTGTAAATTTGAACAATTGTGTGACAGAATTTAGCAAGATTATCAAGGCATGTAAACTTAGACATACCATATGTATCATCCATCGCATTAGCTGAGGAGGCATAGGCCATCATTCAGAGTGTAATAGTAACCTTTCAATGAGGTGAGAAACCAAGGCGGCTTGCTCTGTCTAGCTTATGTCGAAAGTATGGATTGACATGTTGGACATCATGAAGTAAACACTCAAAGACATGACGCCTCATCCGGAAAGTGACGTCTAAAATCCTCTTCGAAGTACATCGAGTTGGGGTTGAAGTAGTTGTTCATCAGAGTCTCATGTGCCATCTCTCTATTTCGTGGTTTGTAAGAACGACTAGCAACAGAGCCACCCCATTGAGGTTGTTCTTTAGTTGCCTCACACATCATGCCCCTAGCCATTTCTATCATATATGTTGTGTTGCGCCATGCTTCATCTTCTTCATCGGACTCTTCATCTTCTTGTCTCATATATGCCCATTTATCTTCCAATTCAAAATTAGATGAGGACTCCCGGTTGGAATGTGAAGAGGATCCAAAGTTGGAATTCATTGCAAATTTGAATTGAAAGAGATATTGGAGAGGGCAAAGATAAAGGTGTGTGAATTATACCTCAATATCCATCATATTTATGGACATTGGAAGCTGAAGATAAGAAGTGCCACACAGATAAGAATCCTATCTAAAATTTGCACAACCAATTACATCTCGACATGTGGCACTCGAAATCTATCCGAAAAATTATTGAGATTACATATCGATAAGAAATCTGGAGAGTTACTCACTTTAGAGACATGTGTTACTCAAAATCCTATCCGAAAAATTATTGAGATTACATCTCAAAAAATTATTGAGGTAGTTTAATTTAAGTAACCATATTAATTCAATTAAAACAATAAATTATGTTTGGCCTATGGCCCTTTGGCTCCCTTGGTTGGAGATGGTTTTTTGTCACAAGGCTATATTTGGTCTATGACCTTTTGACCCCCTCAGTTGGAGATGATAAGAAATGTGGCCTGACACTGTTAATTAAAATATTAATTTCTTGGAAAGCTATGGTGCTAAAGAGAGCCCTCGGTCCTCCTTCAATTGGAGATAGTTGGCCAAGACTCTCCGAAGCATATTCCAGGGATATCAGAGGAATATTTCTCAATAAATTTGCAGACTAGGTAACACTCTGCTAATAGGTTCAACGAACTTGGACGCTAGGGTTAACTCCTCAATTCTCTATAAATAGTCATGGCCAACCACCTTATTTTGGTAATCAGGATATACCATCACACTCTTATTACTTTCTATAATCTTTCTGACTTAGGCATTGAATGCCCTTTGGCTAACACCATGCTAGTGTTAGTCTAACTCCATTTGTCTACTTTCATTGTGTGTGTAGGTTTTCTTCAACTCATTTCAAGGCAGAAATTTGTTGGAGATGAAAAATTAAAGAGATAATAAAGTAATTTTTCTTTTTAAAATGATTGATAAGAAAATATTCAAAGTCTGTTTGTTAAATTAAAGTGTTGTTGGAGATGAAAAATTAAAGAGATTAATAAAGTAATTTTTTGGCATTGTTGACCCGCTAAACTAGCAAAAATTTAACAAAACTGTTAAAGATGTTCTAACGGACTATAACATCAACAACAATGCCAATGATATTAAGAAACCTCTCTGCCTACGTCCTTACCATGAAAAAGTTCATCATCTTAATTCTTACATAGCTTAACAAAAGTGATATAGTCATTTGGTTTTTCAGTTTTAAGTTTGAAAACTTTGTGTAAATCTAAACTAAAGAGATACATGATCGAGTCATGGACAATCATAAATTTAAAACTGAATAGTTGTCTAATTCGACTTTTAAGTATAAGGTCTTAAGGTCAACTTAAGTTGGATGATGATTTGATATGTAATTGTGATCCCACTATTTTAAAATGTTGCCACATAGCATCCTAAGTCCGGATTACAAGAATTCTTGCAAAGGCTAAATGGGAAAGCCATGGCCGTATGAGTCGTGTCTCTCAAGTCGGGAGGCCCAACTACAGCCCGAATGTGGTTAAATAGGTTAAGTTCATGTTGAAGATGGATTACTTGTATTGCAAGTTATGTGATACGTATATAAAATCTAAGAGCTCGTTTGGTAAGGTTCTATAACATAACTTTCTTGAAAAAAAAGCGAGATATATAATTTTGCATTTTCAAAATCTAGAATGAATTTGGTAATTTAATCAATGAAGATTTTCTAAAACCGAAAATCTTGAAATCATGTGTGGTAGCAACGTATGAAAATGGAATAAACAATATGAATGAAATGTTTTGAGGTCTTACCAAACTTTTTTTTTTTTTTTTTTTTGTTGCCCAAAAGCAATGACGGTTTTTGAAAAGGTGTGGTATTTGAGGTGTAGAGGTAACAGTGTTGGCAGGGATGTCGATTGTAGTAGTAGTTGTGGTTGTGGTGGCAGTTGTGGTGGTGGTAATGTCGGTGGTGGTGTGAGGTTAGTGTTTGTAGTGGTAGGTTGTGAAAGTCATTTTGTTCTCCACATGATAAAACGTGTATTGAAGGTTAAATAATGTCATTTTTAAAAACTAATGAGGGTTTTACAGGAAATTGAAAATATTCATTAAAAGTTCAACTCCGTTTTTTATGAAAGCATTTTTTATGAAAGCATCTTTAAAAACAACTTACATGCTCATTTTGAAAGTTGTTGTCAAGAGGCCGTTGTTTTTGAAATAAGGTGAATATTTTATTTTCCCCACACTTTTTTTACTTAAATATAATTGAAGCAATTTTTGGTAAAAAATAAAAATAAAAATAAGGGGCATTGATCTAGATGCTTAGTTTTCGATTTCTTAGACCGAACAACCAAGACTTTTTAGAGATTTAATTAAACTATTTTTTTTACAATTTTAATTAATTTACTAATTAATCTCAAATTACACAAATTGTCATTATAATTAATTTACTAATTAAATCCTTTATATAACAAATTCCTAAAATCTTGCAAAAGAAGATATTGTTAATTTATGTCCCCTTAATTCATTATATTTCAAAAGGAAAAAAAAAACTTCTATAATAACAAAAAAAAAAAAATGTTGAATTGTGGGTGTGTAACGCGATGGTTTTGTTAAAAATAAATAAATAAACTGTGATAGCTTACCAATGCTCCAAATAATAATACATACATGATATTACATTGTTGGTATGTTATTGGAACATTATATAATTTAAATTTGTGTACAAATTAGTATTTTGATATGTTATTTATTTTTTGTTTAGATATATGCCAAGCTACTGGTATGTTTATATTATCATAATTTTGGTGTGTAAAAACTTAACGGCAAGTTATGTGTAACACTAAAACCTATTGGTATGTTTCAAGCCAATATGGTTCATTTCAATTAAGCTAGGTACATTTCAATTTAGTAAGCATACATTTAATTCAGTATGATTCCGTTTTAATTTAGCATAGTTATGTTTCAATTTGAAAATAAATTGTGTTGGTACATGGTACATTTCAATTCAAACATACTTGAATTTCTAGAGACAAAATAAAGAATGAGAAATAACCATTAAGAACAATTGTGACAGCCCGTCCTGAATTATTTTTATCGATGGTGTGAAAAGACTAAATTGCCCTTGGACGTTAGTTGGTGTCGTGGGTGATATGTTTTGGTTGTGGTCCAATTTATGTTAAGTCCTAATTGTTTGGACCCAATTGGAACTAAATTTGTCCTAGTTTGTGGTTGGTTGTTTTGTTGCCAACTAGGACCCCACACACACACACACACCCAAACAACCCCATTGACCTTTCTCTCTCCTTCCCTCTCGGATTTCTTTCCATTTCGTACAATTGTACGGACAACTTCTCAAACCACTTGAGCATTCACGTATCAAGGCTTTGGAAGCCATCTTCGTGTTCCTTGGGAGCTTAGGAACATATCTATACCATTTTTAGAACGTGAATCCTTTGAAAACCCGAGAACCCAAGAATCTCAAATTTTGGGCATTGTTCATGCAGTCGTGATTGTGGAATTTTCAGTGAGTTTTAAGGTTCTAGGAAGCTTTAGGACGTCTTCACGAAGCTCGGGGAGTAATTTTGAAGTGTTTTGGACGTTGGGAAGCTCAAGTTGATCAAGTTGCAGAGGTTGCCAGAGTGTTTAAGGTTTCTCCGGTGAGATCTCATGGATTTCAAGGCTTGAAAGTGGTAAGAATGTGTTCTACTCGTTGTAAGCTTCATTTTGGTACAAATTTCATGAAATTTGGTTGAGAAATGGCTGAGATATCAAGTTTTGAAAATTTTCCAATTTCTGGTGACACAGACGGCGGCCGACGGTGGAGTGTGGCGATCCACCGAAGAAGAAAGGAGAATATTCCGTCAATTTTAACGGAATATTCCTAACGGCAATTAAGTTTCCGTCAGGGTTGGCTGTGCGTGGGGGCGCATCTGGCCGTGCCCTTGCCGGCGCGTGACAGCGCGTGGGTGGTCGGAAAATTTTTCTAAAAATATGGAGATGTTTGTGGTGTTGAGTATATGATGTTGATATATTTAAACACCCCATTTGAGCAATGTATGAGAAGTTATTAGCTAGTTTCATTTTTGTGCTTTAAATTAACGTTTATATAGTTGTTTCGCATATAGGTGAGACCTATCCTCAGGACGAACACAGTCAATCGAGGCTTGGGGGCTACAACCCTTCCACATACCAGTGAGTGGGCTTTTGGTTTTCCGTATATACCTATATACTTGAGATTTTTCCCAGAAAATCGATTTAAATGAAATTATAATTGAAATGCCATGCTTATTGATTTATGCTTAGACTATGAATTTGTATGATATGTGCATATTGTGATTTGACGCTGTGGATGCTCAGGTAAGTACCAGATGAGTTGTAGATTGTTTATGTAAATTGGTTAAATATGTGAGATATGTTGAGAGCTCATAAACCTGCACCTCAGTATTAGCGCTCCCGCCTGTGGTTAGGGCACAGTCCTTCACATGATGTTCACTTCCCGCACCATACGCTTACCTTGGATCCAAGTTAGGTGCACAGTCCTGTCGTACAGACCACAATAGGTGGTTCCGACTCGTAGGTGACCCGCGATTATTCGCACAGTCTTCACGTGATCGTAGCATTTGAGCGTATTTATTTACATCTAGTCCTGTCGTACAGACCACTTTAGGTGGTTCCGACTCGTGTGCAGGTATATTTGTTGAGATGTGGATTTCAGTCGTACATGTCACGTTAGGTGACTTCGGCTAAATGGATGAGCTTTAGATTCAGCCATATAGGTCACGTTAGATGACTCTAGCTGACATATCATTTACATTGATTTATATCACCTGGCTTACATATTTTTATGCTAAGATATTCGACATGGCATATTTTTGAATTCTGTTATTCTGAGCATGGTTCTGGTGTGTGTGTGTGTATATATATATATTCTATTTTCTGGAAAATTATACAGGTTTTATAGCGAGGGGTTATTATCTTTGGTAATTGAAAAGCTTTATTTTTGCCCACTCACACTTTCTGTTTTGCACCCCTTCAGGTTCTAGTTAGGAGTGCTTTGTGGTGGCTTGCGAGGAATTCACGGCAGCTCTGACAGATTATCACCATTGTATGGTCACCTTTGGCTGTTGTATAATTAGTATTTGTCCTGCTAGACTGCACTTAGGCTACTTATGCTCTGGTTGTGAATTCACACTTATTTCGTCTTGCACCTTAACTTATCTAGTGCTCTAGTTAGTTTGGTTTTTATTTATTCGCATTTCTTATATTATTATTGCTTGCGCACTGTGCACATGGCTACGTCATCCTCACGTGACGGCCAGCACGCCTTGATTTCGGTCGGGGTGTGTCAACAATAGTACAATAATGAAGAAAATGTTATAAACAATTTTTGTATAAAACAAAGTGACAAATAATTTAGATATGTTTAAAGTTCTTAAATATTTTAGATATATATTTGATTATTATATTTCATCAAATTAATCTCGACCCTCACTACATGTAGTTGAATTCTTAAACTGAGGAAGAGATGAGATTCCGTAAAAATAGCAATAAATTAATTAAAATTATTGAGTGCATTTTTGACATAAAAATGAATTTAAAATGAACTTGAAAAACAATTGAATTAAAAATATTCCTAAAATATAGGGTTTAATCAAAAGGGTATCACTATTTTGAAGTAACAAATGTTTAATGTAGAAAAGTTTAAAATGAGGCATCTCAAAAGTGTATAAAATCTAAGAACTCGTTTAATAATGTTTTATTAAATAACTTTTTTTTTTATTAATAAAAACGTGAAATATAATTTGGATTATTTGGTAGTTTAATCAATGAAGATTTTTTAAAACCGAAAATCTTGAAAACATTTTTAGTAGCAATGTAAAATGGAATACCAATATGAATAAAATGTTTTGAGGTCATGCCGGACTTTTTTTTTTCTTTGTTTTTTTTTAATTTTTATAGTAGAAGCGATGTCGGTTTTTCATCAATACACAAGAACAAAATTAGAGTTGCCACATCGATACATTCTACGTTGATCAAATAATTGGAGAATAGAAAATTTCTAGGTAGTCTTACTTCAATATTTGAAAAAATTACAAACTACTTTCGAAAGCGTAGCCAAATGTTCACTTGTTTACATTAACATTAAGTTGAAGGAATAAGAGTCAAAATCAATTTGATGAATAAAATGTCTTTGTATTAGGCTATCGGAATTAGCAAGTAAATAACTCAAAGTAAACACTAAAATAGAAAAAATCCGAGTTGCAGTAAATTCATTTCTGATTTTCTAGAGATAAAAGGGTCGTTTGTAACCATTTAATTATTTTTTTTTATGTTTTTATATGATAGAAATGAGAAATATAAAAGAGTGAAGGAAGGTGTTTTGATGATTAGGCAACAAAATTTGAAGGTCTAATCAGATAAATGACCCATGTGATCATAAGGTATTCGGAAGATAGTCTTTGTAAAAAAAATCGGATTTAAACCTCTCTGATGAAGTTTGTTAGGATTTATGCCCAAAACTTAAACTTTCATCGTTCCTCTGTTAGTAGCCTAAACGTGTAGCTTACATTTGAGGATAAGATGGTCATTTCATCCCTTTCATTCATCCATTCCATTTCATCACTTCCATGGTCTCCATTCAGAATGATGAAATTCTCATTTCATCCTTTGCCTCCATCGGAATGTGGAACCCAAAAAGCAATAAGATTCGTTCTACCAGCTTATTAACTAATTGGCTTCTTGCTTTCTTATTTGCTCTGCTTGGTTCTTTTTTGTTGCCTTCTTCCTTTTCAAAACCTAGACATAAACTCCTATACATCCACTATAATTGTCCCCACTCTAAGCCAACCCAACTAAGGAGAAGGCCGACTGGAAAAAAGGAAAAAAAAAAAAAAAAAAAAAAAAATTCAAGCAGAAGACCACACCAGGTGGTTACGAATAAACCATTTTCAAAACAGAAAAATCACATAAAGCAATCAAGATTGCAGCAATATCTTTGTATTTTGGTGCGACATCTCCATCCTCTTCTCTTAGCCATTGACGTCGCTTCTCAAACACGAACAAACCTTTGATTTCAATCGAATAATTCATGTTCGTGCTTTAGAATTGGGAGCGTCAATCGAATAATTCTGTTCGTGCTTTAGCAAATGCCATTAAGTTTAACTAGATCCAACTTTAGTCCACGTCCAGACCGATGTCTAGGTCCGAATTCTTACGAGTACACGAACACTCCATCCATCCTGTTTCGTTTTAGGCACCTTTTCTGGGATTCAATCATGCACAAATAGATGACGCTTGTAGCTGTAAGTGTAACCACACACAGCGACTAATTAGGGCTATTAAATTATGAATAAACAAGATTTCTTTGAGCTCGACTCTGGTTAAGTACGAGGCTTTTTACATGCATATCATATGACAGCAGAGCTCAAAGTCGGTCTTCCGTACGTTAGAGCAACTCCAGTCCATGCCCCATGGACTGGCACCAAGTGAAGAAAATGGACCGGCACCACATTTTTCTGCTCCAGCCCGTGCAATTGACTGGCACCCAGCCCGTGCCAGTCAACAGCCCAGCCCAAAATGGACAGACCCAGGAGCCGGTCTGTGTTGTTGGCGCGTGCAACACACGCGGTGCCCGGGGCGCGTAGCCGACAGGCTTTGCAGGCGCTGGGGCCCGCGTGCAGGTCCACTTGCTCTCATCCGGGTGAGGTCTACGTGGCCTCCTCAGAGCCGTTGGATTTCCAACTGTAAAAAAAATTTGAATTTCAATTTTAAATTGGACCGTCCGATCACAGATCAACGGTTCACGTTTATTTCACCAAAAAAAAAGGCCCAACGGTCAGAAATTTGACCGTTGGCCACGTGGCATCGTGTTGGCTGTTGGATTTGATTATTTTTCAAATCCAACGGTCCCGATTAATTACAACATTAAAATTTATTAAAAAATGTCAAAAATTTTTAAAAAAATACAGAAAAATTTTAAAAAATTAATTTTTTTTTCTATAAATACCTAACCCTCATCTTCCACCTTACACCACATTTCAATCTTAGCGGAAATCTATTCAAAAAATAGTACGTTCGGATAATGACACGTGGCGTGACGAGATTGGTTAAAAATCCTATCCGAAATTAAAACTATTTTTTTTTATTATTTTATAAAAAAATTATTTAATATTTTAAATGGACTGGGTGACAGCGCATTTTGTAGGGGTGGAGATCGTTTGTGCCAGCGCATTTTTAGACTAGGTGCCAGCACATTTTTTTTTTGGGTGGAGATGCTTTGGCCTATTACTGTTCATTGAGTCTGTTACTGTTCAATTAAGTGAATAAATGGGCTGGGTGCTGGCGCAAAGTGGATAGGGGTGGAGTTGCTCTTATCCCAATTCAAAAGACAGAATTAGGAGAAGCAGATCTCTGTATAATATTTTTCAGAAGCACCGTGTAACTAAGATAGATTTTCAAGTAAAACGGAAAACGAACACATCCCAGAGCATGGTTTCATCTAATGCAATTTTCTACTACATTGACTTCAAAAGGGAAAAGTATTCCCGAAGGATGATACACTCGAAAAGAATTCAAAGAAAAGACAGGCCCGACACTCAGCAATTGTAAGATCATCTTTCTTGATTCAACACCAGAACTTCTCATACCTTACAGAGTCTAAAACCATAAACATAAAAATTTACTAACCTAAATGGGTAAGCATCAAATTTCAATAACATCTCGAGTCCCGTATCTTCACTACCCATTTTCTGAAAATTTCAATGATCTGTCTGCATGAGTTCCTCGGAAACTATTTCAGTCACAAGACCTTGGTTGTGGTGGTTCAACCGAACCTTGGGAACCATTGGTTTAGGAGAGATTTAGGCAACCCAAGCACATGCACTTGGGCGGGCCTAAGGAACATTTGTTATAGTGTGATCCATAATCAAGTGCAATCGCACCTCAAGAATTCAATACTTATCTTTTACACGCTACATCAACCTATGCCTTTATGATTGGTACCTTGAGGTGTAACTAAAAGCATCCTAAGTAAACAAACAAGTAATAATGACAGCGAAAAAATTTAGGCATTGCAACAAGTTGTTCAAAAACAGTGGATAATTATTTTGATAGATTATAATACATAATCAACTCTTTGTTTTCGCTACGTATGAGCCACAGTTGTAGTAGTTGACACTTAATCATACATCAATAGTTTCACACATCATAAACATCAAACTCAAATCCCTCACCATGAGAACTAGGAGGAGTCTTCCAAACTTAATACCTTTTTAAGCACGCGATGCTGTAATAACTCATGGCAGCATTACTGCAAAAGGATCCTGCATTTAGCATCATTAAAAGGGAATGAAATTAGTTACTAGGAATCTTATGACTTAATGAGAGATGACAATACTTGGGAAAACTGTTAAGAAATCCAAAGGTGGAAGTAAGCATAATGAAAAAATTGCAAGGAAATTTCTTGGTTTTACGAGTTATATGTAGAAAACTTACAGTGAGGTACAATCTTCCATCTCTGGTTATCTCCTTTATTTTTATTCCACAGGACTATGGTAGTGCCATCATGAACACCCCCAGATTTCTTGTCACCATGAAAAGCATCCAAATTAAGGTGAATGTTATTAACCATCCTAACAGTTCTGAAACCGTCACCTAAGTCCGCACTCTCGGTCCACAGCATAGACTCATCAAGAACATCTGGATTATAAGGTCTCAGCTGCACCTGCAACATGAAACAAGACAGACTTAGTATTGATAGTTTAAAATTCATAGCATCTCTAGGCTCCACACCAAGCAATGAAAATTTTAGAATCCAAGAAATATAATTCGCATGTGCACAAGACTGGGGGCACTCTGATGAAACTTTTTCTTCCACTTATAAATTTCTTTTTTTTCATAGAAATTGGTACTTTTACAAGTCTAAAACACATAGCAAGGCAAACACCAATTAAAGACAAAAATGTTGGGCAGGAAAAACAAAAACTTAAAAGAGAAAGGCTTTGAAATTCTGAAGATTTCCCTCCACACAGTGTCCAAGTGGGGTATTCATGGTGACATATTAAACAACCGCTGGACCTTCAAAATTACTACTAGCAATGGCAAACAAAATACATGGAATCATAAAAAAAGGCGAAGCTTGACAAGTTTCAACAACATTCAACAAATTATAGAGTTTTGGAAACAAGAGTCATACAGGCTGAGTGGCTCCGATGGAATGCTTGAGGGCGCGGCCAGTGGCTTTGTTGATGAGAGCAAAGGAAGGGAAGCGCTCTTCGTCCTTCACTTGTGTGCTGTACTTCTCGTCTTTATACCACCGCTGCAATCAATCCAATCCAGAAATTAGCAAATCCAATCACATTCACACACAAGGAGAAATAATAAATCAAATGGAGGGGAGGAGAAAGAGAGACTAGTGACCTGGAAGTCATCGGTTGGTTGGTATCGGGCAAGAATGACCTTGCCCTCTCTGATGGTGAGAGATAAATTGGGGTCGGCCTTTGAGAAGATTCTGAAAGCGGGCTTGTTAGAGAGGTAAGAGTTGTGGGGAGAGGAAGAGGGCAAGTGAAAGGTGTGATGGGTTTCAGTTCCAAACTGAGGAGCAGGGGATTCATGGTGAACTTGATGAGCAACATGGTGCACGGTAACAGGCCGTGGGCTTGGAGTAGCTTGTGACGATGGGTAGTCGTAATTCTGTACTGGTGGCGCTGGTGGTTGGTGGTGGAGAAACCCTTGGGATTGGGAGGGTGGACTTGGAGGTGCATAACCATGGGAAGAGTGGGACACATGGCTCACACGGATCGGTGGTGGTCTATCTGCTTGGTGGTATGAATTTGGTGGTGGTTGATCTTCTCTGTAGCAGGAAGGTGGTGGTCGTGGATGTTGATCCTCTCCATAGTTGTAAGGTCTTGGAGGAGATGGAGGTTGATCCTCTCCATAGTAGTAAGGTCTTGGAGGGGGTGGAGGTTGATCCTCTCCATAGTGGTAAGGCCTTGGAGGAGGTGGCGGTGGATCAAAGGGAGACAGCGTAGTTCCCGGTGGCGGGTAACTCTGTCTTTCTTCATTGTCCCTCTGATCATGAAGACGGTGATGGTGGTTTCTTTGATTTGGGAATTCCATTGCTCAGTGCTCTGATTTTTTCTGTCGGTATTTTTTGTTGCGGACTTCTGTCTTTATGATACGCTTTGAGATTTTCAGCAGTGGCGAGTCAACAATATCATTATCATTAAGCTTCATTAAGATCAACTCTTGCTGCCTGGGCTATCCTCTTGCCAGCCCACTGCGCCAGCGCGGTCCATGTCAGTTCCCGCTTCCTCCTCTTCCGCTGGTCCATTACCTGACATGGCCCCAGCCCAGCGCCCCAGAACAGCGCCCCAGCTCTCTCAGCTCGGCACCTCTGAGCCGCGCCTGCGCCACTCCTCCTGACGTCAGCTCAGCCGACAGCTCCTCTACCTCTTGTGCTGACAACCCACATGCCGGCAGCCGTAGAACGGACCAGGATCATCTCCTAATCTAAGGATGAGATCCTTATGATCAAGGGATGTGAGCCGTTGGATGAAAATCCAACGGCTACAAACAGGGGTCACTTTAAAGTTATAATAATTATAACCGTTGAATTTTTATCTAACAGTCCACATCCCTTGGTCATGAAGATTATCATCCTTAGATTAGAAAAGGATCCTGAACCGCCGCAGAACTGAGATTATTCACTGTGTTCTTTACGTTCAACAGCTCGTAAGGAAAGATGGCAGAACTTGTTACTTTTGCTGCCGAGGGGAAGTTGACGATGGTGGCTTCACTTGCCAAACAAGAATTTTGAAACCTTTCATAAATTTTCCATCAAAACTTGTTAATTTCAGACTACTATCTTAAAGTATATTAATTTTCAACATTTCATGCATTAAATTCTTTTTGTCCCAATCTGGTACATAATTTTGGAACCTTTCATAAACTTTTCGTCAAAACTTATGTGATACCCATACAGATAATAACTAGACAAAATGTGTCAATCTGGCTCACGTAAATATTAAAAATTTTAAATAAATAAAAAAATTATTTTCTCCCCCAATTTCTCCACCATCGCATGTTCTCTCTTTTGCCCATGGGCCATTCTCAGCGGCGTCGCCTACCTCCACGGCGGCTCCACCGCCGGAAGATCATCCAATGCGATGTCAAACGCTTGAATCTTCTGATCAACGCGAGGAACTAGGTCAAGATCTCCGATTTCGGAGTGAGTCGGATTCTGGCTCAGACCATGGATCGGTTGCTGCAATCGAATTAGGGATCTAATTTTTGCTTATTGATATTAATTTCAAACACAAACTCAAACAAATTGAACTTTCTAAAAACCCCAAAAACCAAAATCGCGAGAAATGGGAGGAAGATATTGACCCAGAAACATGTACAGCTTGATGGAGTGGTCGACGGAATCGGAGGCAAGGCAGGTGGAGTTGGGGCTGAGAGCGAGAGCCATGGCCCATGACACCATTGCGGTGGGGTTAGCCAATTAGAATTAGTACTATTTTGGTACTAAGGTCTTTTTATAAAAAATGAATATAAAAAAAAGCTAAATTAAAAAAGGTATTTGATAAATACTTAAAAACAACTTATTTTTATAATTTTGGATGAAAAAACTAAAAACGTGAAGCAACAAAAATGAGCTTATTCTCACAACACATCAGAAATAATTTTTTTTAAAGCACAACAATACTAATCTAGCCTTAGGGAGGTCTAGGGGTAGAGGAAAGGAAAGAGTAGAGCTCTTCTTTCCTTATGAATTAAAAAGGTTGTGGCTCGCTTAATAAGAAAACTTTAGCTATTAATTATTGGTTTTTTAGCCAAAATGATATCTGGAATTTGCATAACACATTATTTTGGTCTTTAAGATTGAAAATTAATAGAAATGGTCCCTAAGATTGTCCATCATCCAGTATTTTGGTCATTTTATTAAAAACTCCGTTAAGTGTCCCAGAGCTCTTGGCCGGAAATTTGAACAATTTTCAAAGCTTCGTAACTTAATCGTTTCTTAACCAAATTCGACCCATAATATATCAAAATGAAGATAGGAAAGTGTAGAACAAGATTATACCATTTGGAAGCCTAATGGTTGCCAGAGATGGCCGAAAAATATTCTGAAAGGTGACTGGTCCACGAAAAAACTGAAAAACTCGCAAAAAACTGGGACGAAAGAAAATTGATGTATGAAAACCAAGAAAATTCAGGAAAGTAAATTAAGATTAACCTTTTATTTTTACTTTCGGCAAGAAAAGAAAGGGTAGCTTATGGAACTTAATTTATCAAATCAAATATTCTTAAAAGTTTCAAAGACTGAAAAACAGTGGTTTAAATCTCTTTTGTAAGGTGTTGTACATCACCAATGAGAGACTGCCTTTTCACATTCGCACACATCTCTTCACGTTTGATAAATTTCTAAATAAAAAATGTGAAGAACACAAGTGGTAGCTAGCTAACCTACGCTCTAATTCTATTAAAAAAGTTTATGTTTCTTTATAAAACTCAATGAAAATATGAGGAGTAGTTCAACTCATTCTAAACCATTGCAAGGTTTAGTCCATTACCTACGTGAGACTTTGACCTTCGCATTTTCACATAACCTATTAATGTGGCGGATTTGTAAGCAAGCACGTGAACAACATAAATTAGGTGGCATGAAGCATCTTTGGGCATTGAGATTTTGAAGGATCTAAAAAATATTAAAAAATTGGGTTTTTATCACAAATGATCCCTGAAATTGACCCTCACTATCGAGATGATCTCTGAAATAATAAATCAATCAATGTAGTCCTTGAAAATAGGTGTTGCAAATCAATGTGGTCATTCCGTCACAATTCTGTTAAAAATTCTGTTAAGTGCTGATGTGACACATAAATGGGTCCCATAAGATTTACGAGTTTTTATCATAAATGGTCCCTAAAATTGACCCACACCATCAAGATGGTCCTTAAAATTGAACCACACCATCAATATGGTTTTTGAAATTGAAAATCAATTAATGTAGTGCTTGAAAATAGGTGTCGCAAATCAATACGATCCTTCCGCCACAATTTTGTAAAAAATTTTGTTATGTGCTGATATGAGTTTAATAATTAATTAAAAAAGTTGTCTAAATACTTGATAGGGATTTTACCAAAAATGCAAATGGGTTAAAAACTCCTATATTACTTGCAAGAATGACAAGGATATTGTAGTATAAACGGTTCTCGAAAGGTCGTTCTCCATAGGGATTATTAAATAAATCGAAGCAAATATTATTAAGAATAAAAGGAATGAAAACACCTTAAAGTAGAAAATCTCCAAGAACCCTAGCAATTACTCTCTGTCTCCAAAGTTGCATAAAAGAAAGCGTAGAGAAAAATTGTGGACGGCAAAGCAATATATGTTGCTATGCCATTGCACAAACCCTAAAATGTAGTCTTTTGTTCCAACTAGGAAACCAAATAATAAATAAAATATCTTAGAAAATAAAGTAGGAGAATCTGCCAAGTACTTGTCCAACCACGTTTTAGCCTCATATATCATCCAAATCCGGCCCATAATACCTTGTTTTGAAGATCAGGACGTTCGGAACACATCTCCAGAAGGACACAAACCCATCTGAGGTCATCTTGGGCTCCAAAAATGCAATTCAAGCCCAAAACGTCATTATTCCAGCACCGCGCATTGCTCCTTTATTTTATTGCCAAAAAATCATCGCTTGGTAGAAAAATATGATATTTTGATACGATCAAGCTAACTAACTCACGAACGTCCTCCAACATTCATTTGGCCATGTTTTGCTCCAGAGGAAGTCGAATGTCCTATGTTGAAAATATAAATCAAAGTATCAAAATTCCACCAAAATAATTACCAAAACATACTAAGAATAGGGTAAAATATATAATATGAAATTGACTCATCAATACCTTTATGCACAATGAAATTTTGTTTTTCTAATAGCAGGGCCTCAAAGGCACAAGGCTTAACTAAGGCCTAAGAAGGAGTGTGGAAATAGTTTTCAACCAATAATGGACGCACCTCAATTATAACCTTATTATTTCAAGGCAGACCTCGTCATTATTTGCATCACTAGACCATCAGGGAAGCGCCGAACAAGCTCTCCAAGATTAAGATTGTAAGGATGTTGATCGCCTAAATGTTAACAGTGATGTCCCAGAAGTTGTTGCCAATGGGCCAAGCTGTCACCAAAGGTGATCTCGATCCAGGTTCAATTTGGTGAAGGGTGTCGAAGTATGTAAAGATGGGTGTATTGAGATTTTTTTTTTTAAGAGAATAAAGAGTGAATGAGGTATAAAAATGTGGGTTGAGATCAGAGGTGATGTAGGACTGGGTTTTTGGGTTGACAATTTTTTTTATTAACTATTAAATTACTAAGCTTATTTGGTATTTTTTTTTAAATTTAATTAGACTTGTGTGACCTATTTATATGTAAAATCAGCACATAACATAATTTTTGACAGAATTGTGATGAAATGACTACATTAATTTGAGACACTTACTTGCAGGACTACATTGATCAATTTTCAATTTCAAGGACTATTTTGATGTTGTGGGTCAATTTCAAGGACCATTTTGATGTCGTGGGTTAATTTCAAGGACCATTTGTGAGAAAAAAGAATTTATGGGGCCCATTTATGTGCCACATCAGCACTTAACAGATTTTTTAACAGAGTTTTGACTGAAGTACCACATTGATTTGCAACACCTATTTTCAGGAACTACATTGATTGATTTTCAATTTCAATGACCATCTTGTTGGTGATGGTCAATTTCAGAGACCATTTGTGATAAAAAACCTAAAATATTTTATGGAGTGTTTTTTTTTATTTTTTTAATTTTTAATTTTATGAAAACTGGTATGGCATTAACCAGGGCAAAAGCCAAAATATTGCAAGGATAGCCCAAACAGAGGCTAACAGAAGAGCAGGAACAAACTACTTCTCAAAAGGAAAACGGGTGAAGATGGGAACACATATATAGACGGCGCACCAAATGCAAAACCGTCATCCATAAACACCCAACAAAATATATCAACAAGGAGGGCATGACAATCCATCTTTATCCAATATATGAACGAGCGAGGATGGGGGTCTATTGACCCAAATTCCGTTGCTCATCTCTGCATTTTTAGGTGACACCATAAAATCAGCAGCCGAGTTGGTTGACCGGGGAGTCCATGACCATGGGCAAGAGTCAAACCATTCCTTAGCATTCAAATTTTTCCTTAGAGTAGGAAGAACTTCCCAGCTGCCGTTCTCAATAGAACTTTGAAGACACAATATTGTATTTGTAGAATCAGATTCTAGCACAATGTCATTCAAGCCTTGTTGCTTCGCAAGCCAACAACCTTTGTATGCAGCAATAGCCTCAGCCACATTAATATTAGGAGCTCTAAAAGAAGACCTGCTAGCTGCCACAAACTTTCCTTCAGCGTCTCTTATTACAATTCCTGCATATGCCCGTTTAGTTCTTTCGTTCCAGCTTGCATCAACATTAACTTTAAATGAGGAATGCTCAAGAGGAGACCAACCTTATATTTGTGTCTCAATATTTTGGTTCTGAAGGCTCTCCATTTGGTTTCTTTTCCTAGCTTCCTGAAACGTTTTGTAAGCACAAGATATCGCTTGTATAACCTGCAAAGTTGAAATGACTTTATGATTGAAAATTATCATGCCTGAATTTTGGCTGAAAAAATCTTAGGGGTTGATGTTTGATTTCTTAAAGCCTAAAAACGTTATAAAGTCTCTTTAATTCATTGAAATCCTTCGTTTTATATACTTTAAAATCCAATCATAATTGAAATTTTTTTTTTACGAACTACTTTAAAATCTTAGAATGACTACACTCATATTTCTACAGAGATTTATTAACTCTTTTCAAATTTTGATTAAATACACGTTGACTTTAATGGATTCATTTAAAATCTTAATTGAATACACATGGATTTGTAAACTCTTTTAAACTCCTAATTGTATACATCCCTTATTTTAGAAATAAAAATTGAGAATCAAAATATCCATTTTTACTTAGTATTACAGTATAGTGATATTGATTTATAAGTGAGAGTTTTTAGGTTTAAATCTCAATTAAATAGTGAATTTGTACGCAATTTATTTCCACACCCCTTCACTCTATAGATATATCATTGTATAACAAACAAAAACTAGAGGTACCATTTGATAACCATTTCAATTTTCATTTTCCAATTTTTAGTTTACATTTCTTTGAGCAATCAAAATAGCACTAACCAAGTTTTCAATAACAAAAATGAAAATTGAAGTTAAAATGACCGTTAAAAATAGCTTTTAGTTTTAATAAACAGTTATCATACAAGTTTTCAATTAAAAATTAAATAAAACATGAATTGAAAATTGAAAAATGAAATGGTTATTAAACAACCAGTTGAAAAAGTAGCTTTCATTTTTCGGATTCCAGTTATTAACTTTCATTTTCAATTTTTACTTTTTGTTTTCAAAGTGAAAATAAAATAGTTATCAAACCAACCAAGCCAACCAGCTGTAGCTTTCTAGAGGGAGAAGGGAAAAAGAACAGGGCCTAGGGAGGCAGTATTCCCCCTGCCAGAATATGAGCTATGCGTTAACTTTCTTTAGACTATGTTTGGGTGAGAGACTTTCAATTCCAAGTGACTGAGACCAAGTTATTAAAAGTTTGACTACAAATGTTAGATAGAGGGGATTATGAATGCCTTACATTAGAATTACAAAGGCATGTGAATGGGATTTGCAATCCCTAATTAGAAGGTGTCATTTGCAAATTCATCTTACTTGCCTTTGTTCAACCCATGGAGTGCATTCCTACTCCCATTATCTAATATTTTGTAGACCATTTAGTGTAAAGTATCGATTGTACAAAAACATATTTTGTTGTCCATTTCTTAATAAGTTTGGCCTCAATCATTTGGAACTCCCCTACCCACCAATCATAAATGAACATTGAAACCGAAGAGATTATCAAGCGATCCTTTATTAAAGTGGTGGTAGCGGCTGTGGAGTAAAAAATAATCAAGAAAATTATGGAGGTGACACGTGGACTTTTAGATGAAAAGGACAAAATTACCCTTGAGACACACTGGGATTCCCATGCGCATGCAACAGACAATAACGGCTCAATCAAGGAAGAGTCAAAGGAGATCAAAATGGTATTTATTCAAATCTCTCTCATCACTCCTCATCAAATCCTTATTCAAAAGGTAACTCCCAAGTTTCCTATTTAATTTAGGATTAATTGCCATGTTAACTGCAAAATATTATTTCACATAATATCTTGCAATTCACACAATTTCACCATATATGGCTAGTCACTATTCTCTAAATAGGGCCAACCACTCCCTTATAAATAGCCCTATTCTCAGACTAAAAAGCAGTGCCATTTGTTACCCACAAACTCCAAAACACATTATTTTTAGAATTCTAACTTTGGCATCGAAGATTTTTCGGCCAAAACCCCCCATTCATCGTGGGCGTGTGAGGCTTTTGGCCTTAATCTTATGTGTTATTATTTTGTAGGTGCATTTTCGTCAAAGGAGAAGACGGCGGAAATTTGCATCCACAAATTGGTGTTTTCATTGAGAGTCTTGATTCACACACTCGAAGAAAACTCTTGCATTCAAGGTTTCTCATTTCTCGTTCATTCGTAGATTTTTCGTACGTTCTTATACCTAGAATTTTTTATAAAGTTCTTTGAATAAACGTAAAAGAAAAGTACAGTGATTAGAAATTCAGAAACCACAACGAACTGAACTTCCTACATTCAAGGATTTAGACCAAGTGATGGAGATCAAGGCATGGCCTTACCATGACGATTCACGAGGCTCAACATGACAATGAATGGAGTGGCACTACCACCATGGGGAACCACCGTGGCTATGCCAACGGCAAGCAACCACCGTGGCAGCTCACAGCGAGACCTAAGCCCACGGTGAAGGCATCACTTTTAGCTGCAAGCCCAGACACAAGCCACCTTGTAGCAGCGAGCCCAGGCTTGCGCCACAAGTGAGCTTAGCATTGCCTAGCGCAAGTAGGCCCAAGCTTCAGCCGCAGCTGCCAAGGTAGCGGCCTAAGATTCGTAGGCCCATGAAGCTGCGCCAAAAGGAGCCCAGGGCCCACGAGCTCCAAGGACCCAGCCCGCACCCATGGTTCGACTTGTGTCGACAACTCGACTCACTCTTGCGGTCCAACCCTAGGTCCAGCCTATTTCCATGGCCCTCATAGTATCCCAAATCAGTCCAAGACTGGTTCAACCATCCCGACTTCAGATTTTTGGACCGACGATTAAACCGGGGGTATTTTCATCTATTTCTTCGCAGATTTGACATATCCCAACTCAAATCTCGTGCCCAGAGTCCATTAAATTTCCACTACTAAAGGAGACGCATACCGTCTAAGCTTTTCCAACCCAAATGGTGAACAACATTTGTCCTGACAAGTCATAGAGTTGACAAACGTCCTCGCGCAGCAGAAAACCTTGGTGAATTAGCTCTTGCAACCCACCGAGATGCAGCGTGCCCTAGAAGAGGTATCCCGAAGCAGGACAAGGGTAGACGATGAACCTCTCTAACAGCGTCTTAGAAAACAGCCTATCGACCAGCCACAAACCGAGCGTTCGGGTAGTGTACACTACCGACTAGGCCCCGAAGATAACATATACTCTCGTTTTGGCACGAGGAGAAGCGTACACTCTAATTTAGGCCCACGAATGAGCATACACTCACGGTTGGGGCCATCCTCTGATAATCGACATGAGCAACCTTTCAGGTGAAGTGTTTATTCGCGGCTAGGCTTATAAGGAGCATCTTTCACCTTACATCAGAGTAGGCAGCAAGATGGATGGAGAGAATCAGTCATTCAATCTGGCTCAATTTCAACTGGCAGCCAGTGAGAAATTCGCTCGCTTGCTAGGAACGTACCACATGCACCACAGCTGCAATGATAAGCTCATATTTATATATATTTTATATCAAATTCACTTGTCTTTTCTTAGTTAGTTCCTCAATTTTTTGAGTTATTTACTTTGTGTTTGTATTTTGTAGGATTTGTCAAGCAAAGAAAAGAAAAATAGCACAAGTGGGATTTTAAGTAACAAATTCGTCAAAACTACCTGTGCAAGTCAACTGACTTTGGAAGCAAGTTGCGGACATCTCAGAATGAATTAGAGGAGAGGTACGTATGCTTGGAAGCTACGGATGTCTATTTTTTGGAGCATTTCGCGGATTGTTAATATCACTTTTCTAGAAGAAGTTATGGCCGTTTTAACACTAAAAGGTTCCTAAGAGGCTAAGCAGTTTGTAACTGACAAGAAAACATTAAAAGCAATAAATCCAATAAATCTAGTAGCCAAAACTGATGCAATCAAGAACAAACCAGCTGACACCTATTCAAATATAAGAGGAAATGGAATTACAGATGAGGATTAAGAGGGAGTAATTGGCATAAAGGCTACCCAAGGAGTTACAATTGTTTTACCATTTCCTCTCACTTTTTGTCATCACTAAATGTCTATTAGTGGGTGAGTTAAGGAGAAGAAAATGATGCAGCAAGAATTGGTTTAAAAATAGCGTTGGGGAAGGAAGGAAAGGGGAAGGCCTCAGTCGATATCTTTCGGTTCTATTTTCTCAAACTCATATCTATCTTTTGTTTTAACTTAAGGATTATGTAACTAAATTTTTAGTAGTTAGGGGCTGTATGAAGCCCCGAATATGATTGCAAGTTTGTTATGACATTTCGTTTGAATTACTTTTATGAATGGATGAAAATTGGTTCACTACTTGTCTCATTGATGAATTCTTTATGTGTTTTCTACGGATGCATACTTAGTAAGCATATCTAGGATTCTAATGCTATGAATATGCGTGTGCCTGCCCTTGTCTAATGAGGACCTACATATGTTCTAGAGTAATACTTGTTAATTGCGATTAACATGTGAACCAATTTCTAGGATAAGTAAGACAACGCCAGTACTTACGATGCCTTGTGATGACTCAAACTCTTTTCGTTCTTAATGATTTCTACTTGTTAAATCTATGAACAGGCCATTCTAGATTGCATGCTAGCGACTAAGTTAAGTTGAAAATGTCATTCTCTTAACATACCACATAAGAAAGAGTAATAGGTTGAGTTCTAACATTGAGCCAACTTGATCATTTTCATCCAAAAATAGAAGGAATTTGAATGAAACATAACATGTTTGTATGATTATTTGGTGGTGGATAACACTTCCCCTAACTCGTTTTCTTAACTTGTGAACTACAATATATTTTTATTATTTAAAATCTGTCTCTGTCCTGTTTTTGGTCGATTTAATTTAAACATCAAATGAACTCCAAAAACCCCAAAAATTTGTGTGAGTGTAGCTCTGTGTGTCTAGTTTCTTCATATAAAATTTCATAGACTTTAGATAAGTGCAAGTCGATCTAATAATTATTTTTCGGTGGCTGGTTAGTAGGGATAGTAGCCCAGTTTTTGTGACATTTTAAGTAATTAGATAAAACAATCTTCTACGGGAAAGACCCTTATTTTCATATGCTACAATTGACAAATCTTAGTGTTAATAAGGAAAATTAATAGGACATTTGTGTGCTACTTTGTGGTGTACTTTTAAACCTATCATGCAGCATATACGAGTCGAACACATGGAAGAGTAGCCTAGACTAGTAGTTCACGACTGAGGGCAGCCGAAAGCTCTGTTACCCTTAACAAAGGCAAATTGAAGAAGTAAAGAAGCTCTTAACTGAGCGGTTGCCCGATTTCCAACGTAAAGAGGTCACTGACGAGGCACTACGACGAGACATGAACAACATAAGCAGGCCACCCTTCACGGATGAGATCGAGCAAACAAAGCTTCCACGCAAGTTAGTATGCCATATTTCACATCCTTTAAAGGGATGGAGACCTGGAGAGACACCTGAAGCATTACCGAAGCGCAATGATCCTCTATTGGAACAATAACGCTCTCATGTGCAAGATATTTTCTACCACTTTACAAGACGAGGCGCAAGATTGGTTTAACACCCTGCTGTCGCAATTTATTAGGAGTTTTGATGAGCTTTCTTTGGTTTTCACCAAAAAGTATTCATCTTATTGCTCGATCAAGAAGAAGTCCGACCACTTGTTCAACATCAAGAAAAATCCTAAGGAGTCTTTCACTCTGGCAGAGAAGCATGCACTTTGGGATGAGGTTCAGTGAGCAGACAAGACACCTGAGCAGCCTAAAAAAGAATTGGAAGTAGCTCAAAAGAATAAGGATGGGAAACAGTACAACAACAAAAGTAGGCAAGAGGCCGAGCGCAGGGATTGATCCTTGACCAAAGGAGGCTTGATGCTCAAGAACTACTCAAAGTTCTCGATCTTAATCCACTAAATCCTCTGTGACATCAAAAGTGAACCATGGTTCAAGCTACCAAAGCAATTGACGAGAGATACCTCCAAGTTGGACCACATCAAGTACTGTGTATTCCATTGAGGTCTCGGTGAAGGAATGCAGACGCCGACGAAGAGCTGCCAACCAAAACAATTCAGATTAATGGCATTTTTGTTGAGTCCGAGCACTTGGGAGCCACCGACAATCCCAAGAAAATGAAGATCTAGCAGGCTCTATTAGTCTTCTAGGTCCAGGCAGTCGACGCCCAACTTGGACCCATCGTTGGTTTCACCGAGTAGGATGCCTAAGGTGTTGATTTCCCACACAACAATGCACTAGTGATATATGTCCAAATAACCCACGCTATAATCGACAGAATGATGGCTGACAATGGAAGTGCAGTTAATCTACTTTCGCTCTTAGTAATTCAGAAGATTGGCTTGGAAAGCACAATCATACCCCAAGCGGAGGTACTCATCAGATTCAACGGACACACTTAGATTGCCATCGACAACATTACACTTGACGTGAGAACACCGCTAGTTGTCTCAAAGTAGATGTTCACGATAGTAAGCCACCCATCTCCTTACAAGAGGATTCTAGGGTGACCATGGATGTCGTAACCTCCGTCAAGTATCAAAAAATTTGATTCTGCATCACTGGATGAGGAAGAGGATAAATCAAGTATGACCAGGCCATATCTTAACGATGCACTGTGCAAGTACTTAAGGAAACAAATAAGAAGATATTTACCCCCGTATAGGCTACTAAGGTCCAAAAGGGCGATGAAGCTACCAAATAGTAATCATAGCAGACGGATCAAGAAGATGATGTCTAAATCAACACGTCAGCAGGCGAGACAGATGGAAACCCGAAGAGGATGTCAAACATATCATTCTTGATCTCAGCAGCAAAAGAAGACTTCTAGAATCGACTCATGCCTGAGCCTGAAACAAAAGGAGGAACTCACGACTTTCCTTAGGGAAAATTGTGACATCTTTGAATGGTCACCTTTCGACATGCCAGGCATCGACCCTAAGATAGCTTGCCACAAGCTGCAGGTTGACCCCGATGCCAAACCAGTAATCTAAAAGAGAAGACATTTCGCACCCGAACGAGTGGCAATCATCGAAGCAAAAATCTACAAGCTATTAGAGCCCATAAGCATATAAGAGGTAGCACACTTAGCATAGCTTGCCAACGTTGTGCAAGTAATGAAGAAAGAGAATGGCAAATAGAGGGTTTGATAGACTGAATTGACCTTAGTAAAGCATGCCCAAAAGATCCTTACCCAATTCCCCTAATCGATCTACTAGTAAATTCAACTTCGGGAACCAACTGCTTAGTTTCTTAGATGCATACTCCAGCAACAACCAAATATCTATGCATGAACTTGACAAGGAGAAAACTGTGCTCGTGGTCGAGCGAGGCACCTATTACTACAAAGTCATGCCTTTTAGCCTTAAGAATACGATAGCTACTTACCAACGACTGGTAAACATGATGTTCAATAAGCAAATTGGAGTAACCATAGAGGCCAAACAGCGATCAGACCACATTAACAACTTGGTAGAAACGTTCGACATCCTTAGAAAGTACTACGATGAAGCTCAATCAAGTCAAATGCACATTTCGAGCATATTCAGGCAGATTCTTAGGGTACCTAGTAACCCAATGAGGAATCAAAGCACATCCTAAGCAAATCCAAGCAATCCTAGAGATGAAATCTCCAACTATCTTGAAGAAAATCCAAGGCTTAACCGGACGAGCAGCCTGCGCTCAACCGCTTCCTCTTACGGTCCATCGATCGATGCAAGCATTTCCAAGACTTCAAGAAATTTAGGACAAATGGGACAATGAGTGGGAAAGAGCTTTCCAAGACTTGAAAAAATATCTCACATCACCTCCCTCACTATCCAAGCAAGAAGCAGCGGAAGACTTATACATCTACTTGGCAATCTCAGAAATAGCAGTGAGCTCTACCCTAATACGAGAAGAGTTATGGGCCCAATTGTCAGTATTTTACACTTTTAAAGCTCTTCTCGAAGCGGAAACCATATATTCGAAGATCAAGAAATTGATTTTGGCGCTAATTGTTGTGGCTCGGAAGCTTAGACCATATTTTCAAGCTCATACAGTCATCGTCATGACCCAGTATCCTCTACAATCAATCCTACATGGTCTGGACGCTTCCGAACGAGTAATGAAATGGGCATTGGAATATAGCCAATATGGCTTAGTTTACCGACCCGCACGATGATAAAGGCCCAAGCCTTGGCTGACTTCATAAAAAAATTCACGTTTAGCCTAGGCGACATAATAACGTGGCCCAACGACTTCCCGAAGGTAACTGAGCACACCTTGGCCACGCTTGCCTCACCCAAGGGAGACTTCTAGCATTTACACGTCGATGACGCATCCAACTAAAGGGCTCGGGATGAAGATGCTCAAGTTGGCTCACTGTTAGAACTCAACCTATTACTCTTTCTTATGTAGTATGTTAAGAGAATGACGTTTTCAACTTAACTTAGTCTCTAGCATGCAATCTAGAATGGCGTGTTCATAGATTTAACAAGTAGAAATCATTAAGAACGAAAAGAGTTTGAGTCATCACAAGGCATCGTAAGTACTGGCGTTGTCTTACTTATCCTAGAAATTGGTTATGTAGGCCCTCGTTCGACAAGGGCAGACACACACATATTCATAGCTTTAGAATCCTATATATGCTTACTAAGTATGCATCCGTAGAAAACACATAAAGAATTCATCAATGAGACAAGTAGTGAACCAATTTTCATCCATTCATAAAAGTAATTCAAAGAAATGTCATAACACATTCGCAATCATATTCGGGGCTTCAAAACAACCCCTAACTACTAAAAATTCAGTTAAACATTATTCTCAAATTAAACCAAAAGAAAGAAATGGGTTTGAGAAGATAAAACCAAAAGAAGAGAATGCTAAGGTTTCCTACTTCCTTTCCTTCCTTCCCCAACGCTACTGCCTTGTCTTTTTTCCTTCATTTCCACCGCAACCTGTAGCCTTCCTTTTTTCGTTCTTTTCTATTTTTTTTTCACTTTGCCGCTGCAACCTACAGCCTTTTTGTTCTTGCTTGCTGCCCCAGTTTCTTCTCCATAACTCACCCCACTAACAGCCATTTAGTGATGATAATAAGTGAGAGGAAATGGTAAAATAATTGTAACTCTTTTGTTAGCCTTTATGCCCATTACTCCTAGTTAATCCTCATCTTTAATTCCATTTCCTCTGATATTTGAATAGGTGTCAGCTGGCTTATTCTTGGCTGCATCAGTTTTGGCTGCTAGATTTATTGGATGTATTGTCTTCAATGTTTTTTTATCAGTTACAAACTGCTCAGCCTCTTGGGAACCTTTCAATGTTAAAACAGCGATGACTTCTTCTAGAAAAATGATATTAGTAATCCGTGAAATGTTCTAGAAAATAGACATCCGTAGTTTCCAAGCATATAAGGCTCATTCTCAAATTCATTCTGAGCTGTTCATAACTTGCTTCCAAATTTAGCGGATCTGCACAGGCAGTTTTGACGTTTAAAATCCCACTTGTGCTATTTTTCTTTTTTTTGCTTGACAAATCCTACAAAATAAAAAAAAAACAAAGTAAAATAGCTCAAAAATATAAGGAACTAATTAAGAAAAGACAAGTGCATTTGATGTAAAATATATATAAATATGAGCTTATCATGTGGGAATCTACATCAAAATAGGAAACAATCTTATGTTTCCTAAAGCAAGGGAAGATCTCTACACCTGCTACCTTTTCCTGTGAGCAGCCCAACAAGTGTAGGGGTATTTATGGAGCCAAAGATAATCAAGAAAATTATGGAGGTGACACGCGAACTTTTGGGTGAAAATGACAAAATTACCCTCGAGGCACATCGGATTCCCACGGACATGCAACAAACAATAGCAGCTCAATCAAGGAAGAGTCAAAGGAGATCAAATGGTATTTATTCAAATCCCTCTCATCACTCCTCATCAAATCCTTATTCAAAAGGTAACTCCCAAATTTCCTATTTAATTTAGGATTAATTGTCATGCTAATTGCAATTATTTCACGTAATATCTTGCAATTATTCACACAATTTCACCATATATGGTCGGCCACTATTCTCCAAATAGGGCCGGTAGCTCCCCTATAAATAGCCTTATTCTCCCACTAAAAAGCGAAGCCCTTTGCTACCCACAAACTGCAAAACACATTCTTTTTAGAATTCTAACTTTGGCATCGGAGATTCTTCGGCCAAAGGCCTCCCCCTCCCCCCCCCCCCCAAAAAAAAAATCGTGGGCGAGTAAGGCTTTTGGCCTTAATCTTAGGTGTTATTATTTTGCAAGTGCATGTTCGTCAAAGGATAAGGGCGGCAAAAATTTGCATCCACATCGGCAATAATGGTGGGATGGTGGCGGTGGTGAAGAAGATGGTGGAGATGGTAGGGCGATGGTGTCACGTTGGCGGTGGTGATGGGAGGTGGTAGTGGAATTTCCACCTTTGTTTTATACATATCTTTTGCGTTTTTAATTTTTTTTGTTTTTTAAAATCATTCTTGAAAAACAAATGAACATTCAAAATGATGTTTTATATAATTTAGGCTAAATATTATATTTCATGCCTTTTATTTTCTAAATTTGTTCTTGAAAAACAACAGACCAAACACATTTTAAAATTGTTTTTTGTATCTGTAAAACAAAAAACTTTTTTCACACCCTTAGAACCTGTTTGGTATTTAATTTGAATTCATTTTTTTAACTCAAAAACAATTTTTGAATCTCAAGCCTAATATTCTTGTTTGATATACTATTTTGAAAAACTGAATTGAAAACCAACTTGAAAATATAGCTTACAGAGAAAATCTATTTTTAGAATTTTTAAAACTAACACTCTTATCCCATTTCTCTTCTAATCCTCTTTTCTTTATCCTTTCTGTTCGTTGTCTTTACCATTTTTTTTCTTTTTCTCTCTCCTCTCTCTGCAATTGCTTCTCGCTCTTTCTCTCAATCACCTCTCTCTTTTATGTCTCATCTCTTCCTCTCTCTCTCTCTCTCTTTCGATTTTAATCTCCATCTCCCTCATTCGGCTTCAGCAGGGAGTTACTGACAAAGAGGCTTTTTTTTTTTTTTTTTGAAGTTGTTAAGACTTAAAAATAATTTTGAGTTTTATAGAAAATTATTTTTAAGAGATGGTCTTTAAGAAATGATTTTGGAAAACGATGAAAACTTTTAGTAGGATATTAAATCAGCCCTTACTTTTTCAAGATAAATTTATCAAATAGTAAATCTGATATCCCAATTGAACAAAAATCAACATCCTAAACCCTATATAAAGATATTGATTGAGATGGGGAATTGTAATTACATGAATTGGGAAGATGTCCTTCGCTTGTGAAAAAGAATTCAAGTCCTCAATTCTCATGTTCATAATTCATACTAAGAAGTAAATCTGATCTGCCAATTGAACCCATATTAATTAATATTGTATTGTTTTCGAGGATCAATCTCCCATGCATCATGCATGCCATGCCAGATTGCCAGATTGCATATACAAAAAACCAAACTCCTTTCAGTAATTAAATTTGTGCCATCTTTTGTTGTGAACTATTGATACATACGAAACAGCTTGACCAAGGCTTGGCAGGTTCGACCGTCCGTAATTATTCTCGTCTTTCTTTCTTTCTTTTATATGGTTTTATTCTTGAAAATGAAAACTAGGACTACTCAGAAGTAATTGCTGATTCAAGAATGAATTGGCGGTGTTAGTGAAACTGCAGTTGGAATTTACGTATTTCTTCGATGGACATAATAACACGCCACGATCATCTGTGACGGAATGCTGGCGCTTGAGCCGGTTTTCGGTGCTTGGAGCTGATGATGGCAAGTTCAAACCGTTGTATTGAGGGAGAGTTTGAAGCAAATGACTGCTGCTGCTAATATCGGTATTGAACAGCAGTTGCGGGTCTAAACCGATACTACTACTCCCGGTACAGCTATAGCTAAACTTATTAGGAGTCGTTGATTGAAATCCAGTTCCAGTTGGGATAGAGTATTGGCCATCCGCCAGAATACTGGTGAGTAATGAGTAGTCCATGGCGTCTAGTAAGTTGGAGAAGGAACAAGATTTCTGAGGCTTGAGACTGCTAGTATTACTGGTACTCATCATGTTGTGATCAAGGCTGGTAAAGGGACTTTTCAAGCTTGGGGAAAGGATATCGTGGAGGAAATCTTCTTCTTCTTGAACTTCTTGGTTTTGATCACTTGGCAGTGCCACTGCTGAAGTCCCAACATTCGACTTCTTGTAGATTCGACAAAGAACCCAATCATCCAACTGGAGCCACAAACAAAGTTCATATAGATATAGATATAGTTATTGTTAATGACTAAAGTATATATGTGGATGATATCAATTGGACAATTGACTATGTAAATCAAATGCTCATAAGATCAAATAAAACTGCTCACCCTCATGGATAAATCTTTGAGCTTCATGACTCTGTGGTGGTGGTTGGTGGTGGTGTGGTTATTTGGGTTTTCTGGAAGGCGATACTCATGCATGATCCAGTTTGTCTTGATTCCCTTAGGGGGTCTCCCCTTGTAGAACACAAGAGCCTTCTTCACACCAACGTTCTGCCCCCCTCCTGATGGTGCCACAATCGTCTTATCGGTTCCAGTTGCCTTCCAATACCCTGATGCGGCAGCCCTGTTTGGCCTCGCACCATTCGGGTACTTGCGATCTCTTGGACTGAAGAAGTACCATTCTTTCTCACCAAACGCAGCTTTGGCTAATTAATTGTCGACATCAGTATGCATGAAAGAGCACAGAATTAGCCATATGTTAATTAATCAACTGAAGCACTTAGCATGTATATACCATAGAGGCACGCATATGTGATATGTATTGAAAACAAACAGTTGAATCAATTAATTAATAATTAAGGAAATTAGGTAGGTACCTTACCTGGCAATTCCCATGGATCAAACTTGTAGATATCAACTTCAGCGATGACGGAAACAGGTAAGGGAGTGGAGGCCACCTTCTTTACAAGGTAGTGAAGGATGAGCTCTTCATCTGTAGGGTGAAACCTAAATCCTGGTGGCAGCCTTGATTCTGGGTTTTTCATCCTCAAGCAACCAAATATTTCCTTGCTAGCCACAGATACCTAGCTACCTAAATTAAACCAAATATTGATCAAGAAATTAAGGAGGAACGAGCGAACGAACAAACAAGCTAAAGATTAAACAAAGAGAAGAACAATTTGAAATTTATTGGGAGAGAAGGAAAGGAAGGGCTTTTATGGTTGTGGGAATTTGTCGGCATGCGGAAAAGAGAGATTAGGCCAATGGGTTCATTGGGTTAGTATGAACCAGATGATGTTGATGAAGAGATAAAAAAACAATCATCGTCAGTTACATTTTCAGCTGAAACAAATATAATATATATATATATATATATCTCTCTGTGTGTGTGTTGCTGAGAGAGACTAATTACATGCACTGTAACAAGACTTCAAGTGACAATGTTTCAAATTTATCATATATTTTAATATGTTTTAACTTATTCACATATCATGACAAAGTAAGTTTATGTCGTATGTAAATGTAAGAGTGCCAGCTGAAAGGCTTTTGGCGTATGGAATTCAACTGTTGGTTTTGTCCTTCCCGAATTTTCTGAGAGCTAAGTTTCTATTTTCACGTATTAACAAGTAAGAGGGGGAAGGACTCAGGGGCTTAGGAGGGAGGAGCGAGAGAGATGAGATAAATAAGATATGGGAATGGAATAAAGAAGAAGATGCATGGCGGCTGGACAAAGGTGTCCAAGGATAATCTTAATCTCATGACATCATCCCCTCTTCTCCAAATAGAGTGGTGACATGTGTCTTCATGTTTGGACGAGCTCTCCCCTACTTCCAATGCCTGGTTTGGTATTGCTGTACTTTGAAAAAAAAACTGTTTTTGATGTGCTGTGAGAATAAACTTATTTTTGCTGCTTCATGTTTTCAATTTTTTTTCATCCAAAACTGTAAAAATACGTTATTTTTAAGTGTTTACCAAATACATTTTTAAACTTAATTTTTTTATACGTACTTTTTATAAAAACATCTCAGTATCAAATCTTTATCAAGTCCTCCAGTCCACAGCTCACAAAAAGCAGAAGCAAAAGCTCTTGTGACCTGTCCTGAGGCTGAGCCTAGTCATCAATCATCCCCATCTTGTGCCGTAACAATGCATCTCACTTTGGCTTTTTTTTTTTCCTTTTTTCTAATGTTTTGTTTACTTTAAACTGGGGGATGAGTTGAGCTTCATTCGGTTAAATTTTTTAAAAAAAAAAATCGGAAACCAAATTAAAATTGCTGGTTGATTCAATTTGAATTTTTTTTTTTCAGTTCGATTCGTGTGCCTTTTTTTTTTTTTTTAATAAAGCCTGAAGATTGGTTAATTACCAAAAAAAAAAAAAAAAACTTTTACTATTTATTTGTATCATTATTTATGTCAATTTTTTTTAATAAACATGAGACCTACATGTATTAGTAAACACTACTTCTTTTTGAAAAATAACACAAATATATAAGCAGTGTAGCATCACTCAATAAAGAATCCGAAAAAAGTAAGGATTTCTTGCTTTAGACTTTTTAATTAGGCCTGAAAGGCTTATGTTAAAATCAGGCTACTTGCCTTGAAAAATAAATACCCAACTAAAATAAATAAATAAATAATAATAATCTATATTCATTCAACTCGATTCATTTTTTTCTTTTTGAATAAACGATATTATATACACCAAGGGAGAGGGGGTAGACTTAACCTCATAATAAACTAGTAATAATGTGGTTCAAATTCACATTTGACAAAAATCAAACCTAAGACTTCTCATTTACAAGTAAAGAGGAATATTATTAGACCGTAATACTAAGTGTCAATTCAGTTCAGTTTTTAAACCTCTAAAACCGGCACAGAATCAATAGTTTTTGGTTTGGTTTAATTTCTTCATATTCTTTTTTTTTCTTTTTCAATTTGGTGAACGGTTAAGTTTTTCGAGCCCACTCAAACTTTAAACCTCTTCACATAAAAATTAATATTAAGGAGACTAAATTTTTAAAGTAAAAAATGTGGTTGTTGATGATTGAATTATTATTTAAGTGTTGATTAACATGTTTACTTTTTATTGGTAACACATCATTTAATTTGCAAATTTAGTATAAAAATTTGGCCTCCATAACATTATCCACGCATAAATAATATAATTGTCAAAAATGATCAATTTTCTTAATCTTAGGATTGACATAGGACAAACCGGCCATGCACACCATGAAGAAAACTGAAATGACAAAAGTACCCACATATAAATTGTAAAAACTCACAAGTGATGATATCATTTTTCTGATTTCAAAGAGAGCGAACGAGGTCGCAGAAAAATTTCATCCATATCCTTCTCTCTTCCTTCTTTCCATCTTGATTTCTCTCTTTTCTCTAAAATTTTTCTCTTCACCAAAAGCCAAGGAACTTTAATACGTTTTTCTTTTAATTGCAATCAAAGCCAAATTCTATTTTAATGCTTATAAATTTGAATCGAGAGAGGGAGAAGGCAGAAGAATTAAAATCACCAAGATCAATAATTTCACATTACGCAGCTACAGAGACGGCGTCGTAAAAGTCTTGAAGGTTATCTGCCCCATTTTCTGACGGTGTGCCGGAGGGAGAGGACCTCAAAGAATGTTTGATACAATGGTGACATAAGATATTTAGACGGTAACCAAAACGCATGAGCTTTGGTTTTATCACTTTGGCGATCTATATAACTAAATCCGGCAGCAGCTGAAGGATCCGGAATTGGAAGACGATTCGGAATTGGTCAGCATAGACCTTACTTTTTCTATAAGCAGACCCAAAGATCGTTCAGAGCTGACAAACTCGACAAAAATTGATGACAGAAAGCAGGGTCAACTAATGGGATTGGGGATTAGGGGTTAGGGTTCTTCGAACTAGGGATTGGGCAAGAAAGATTTTCGAAGAAAGGTGAAATAGTGACTGAATTAGAGGAAATAACTCATTTATATACGAGGGCAATTAAGTTATTTCAAGGTATAGGAAAATTTCTATTTATGTCCTATTGTTGTGCATGGCGTGTGCATGCTTTGTGCATAATCGGTTTGTTTTATTTCAGTCCTAAGGTTAAGAAAATAGGTCATTTTGGGCACTTTTCCTAAATAATAACTTCTTTTTTTCTACTTTTTATGCTTGAGATATGAAGAAAATTATGGGAAATGAATCCCACATAAACATAGAATAACTCTGGTGTCCATGCAACCAAGAAGGAAAAGACAGGTGAGACCTTGTCACTCCAATGTGGTGTAAGCCAAAAAGTTCTCTGATGTCTAAGTTAGACTTAACTGTTAGAAAAATGAATCTCAAGTTACGAGCTTCTTGACTAAGGAACAATTACATTTCACTTTGTGCATGCATGCCTTTATAAAGCAAAACATGAGCTCGAAGATGATTCTACAAAGCAAATCATGAGCTTGAAGATGATTCATTAGGGCACATGCATGCCTTGTATTTAATGGTCAACTCATACAAGGGTTAAGCTTTGGCGAAACCTTAAGGGTGCGTTTGTTGTAACAGACTATCTTGAACTGAATTAGCTTCAAAGACTAAGCTGGATTGGCTTAGAATAGACTAAGCTGGACTGATTTAGTGAATCGTTTGGTGTTATGTCAGACTAAAAAGCAAGACTCGTATATTATATTATTACATTTATATTTACAATATTTTTTCATTAATTTAATCTATATATACTAATATTTTATTATTAAATTATCATTTTCCTTTTTGAAATCATCTTCCTCTTTTTCGGTCCGCCCACTGCATCCCTCCCCTATCCTCTTTCTTTGCCATTTCATCTTCCTTTCTAGAATCATCTTCCTCTCTCATTTTTTTGTCCGCCCATTGCATCCCTCCCATCTTCTCTTTCACTGCCATTTCATCTTCCTCTCTCATTTTTTTTTCCACCCACTGCATCCTTTCCCTCTCCTCTTTCTTTGCCATTTTATCTATGCCACTGTCTCTTTCCACTTCCCTTTTTTGGGTTTTCTAGGTTCAATTTTTATGGTTTTTCTGGGTTCAATTTTTATGGGTTTTTTGGTTGTGGGAAGCACAGAAGAAGGAGATGCGAGGGGCAAAGCGGAGTAGAGGTAGCAGTGGAAGAGGTCAAGGAGGATGGAGCCCGAAGTCCTTGTCGTCTAAAATTAAGGTCTAGGGGGAAGGAGCCAAATCGGAGGGCGCGACCAATGAGCTTGGTTTGAGCGGAGGTGAATCGGACGATGGAGCTCGTGAGTTCTCCGATTGAAGTTCGAGTCGAGGTCTTTGTTCATGATTCAGGGTTGGGGACAAGAAGAGAGGGGGAGAACGCGAGCAAAGAGGAGAGTAGAGGACGCGAGCAGAGAGAGATCGAAGGGATTAGCTAGTCCCATGGTTCGCGACGTCTCTCGCTAAGACCGTCTAGCACGGTCCTTAGTCGAGGCGAGTCCGGCTTACTCCCATTAAAGGTAGTCCCGTGAAGTAACAAACATGAGACTGGACTACCTCTTACTTTAGTCCAGTCTAGTGAGGGCTAGTGAAGGGAAACAAACACACCCTAAGGGTACTTGCATTATGTTTACTTTGGTACACATAACGTCCCTCTAAAGCGGGTGAATTTTGTTTACTACAAAAGTATATGGAAGAAATGAGAGATGAAAAATGATGATGAGAAAGAGAGGAAGAAATAAAGAAAAAAGAATGAAAACAAAATTTTGAAAGTAAAAACAACTGAAAATGGTTTTTGTACAAGAGATAGGAAGCCCACGTGGGCATCACAAAAAACGTTGTTGGGTGGCTAAATATAGTCTGCTTCCTAACTTCTTCATTGCTGAAGACGAACTTTGCACATTTTCGAGCTAAAAGTGGCATATAGTCCTTAGTTTTCATTTTGTGTCATTCCTATTATATTTATTATCTCTCTCTCCTACCATTCTTCTTCCACTCTTCTATTTTGCTTTCTCCCTTTTATCTCCAAAACCAAAAAGATTAAAACTAAAAGCCAAATAGTTATCTAATCAATTTTTTTACGTTTGCTAAAATGTATCTTTATCCACATGAACTGTTGAGGAATGATGGAGGGTATGTGGGGCGATGGGATTGGCTAGAAATCTATAAATGAAAAATGATGGCTGGAACAAAATTATATTTAAGTTATGACATATTTGTGTTTTGATTAGTGGAAAGTAAACACATAGAAAGAGATGCACGCATGATATGTTGTTTGGTGGAAACTTATTAATCAAAATAAAGATAAGCTGAAATAGTTAGCCTGCACAGAAGACTGAAAAGAAAATAAAAAAATAAAAATCAATTTTCAAACCACATTGAAATATAGAAAGAAAACAAATGAAAGTCGTTTTTGTTCTTAATCAGTGCATGCAATTCCTCTAAACTGGAAACTCTTATAAAACCTGAAGGGGAAATTTGCTGAAGGCTAAGGCCTTGTATGGTGCACAGAATTAGATAGATTACAATCTAGCAATACCTTTAGACTGGATATTTTTAATCCGGTGTTCCATATGGGATAAGCAATCTGGATAATGTTATATAGTAGCTTCAAGCTTGTAAAATAGCATTAGTTAACATTATCCGACTTGTTCATCCCATTGAACACCAATTGTATGATAGGATTAAAGTTATCCAGTTTAATCTAATGGTAGTTAGTTATCCTATCCAATCCAACATACTAAACTAGATGTAGAAATGAAACCTACAATTTCGAACATGTGGTTGAAACTCAGCCCTAGCAAAATTATAAAAGATGCTGCTTTGCTTGTAAGCAACTCAATCGTGTAGTTTGAGGTTTGGAGTTTGGATTTTGGACCACCCACTTGTATTCTTAAAATGCTTCACACACACACGCTTGACAAGGAGTAGTAGATGGTCAAGCTCAAGCAGGTGGTAAGACAGACTTGGAGTTGGAGGTGTTTAATTTTCTTTGGTTTAGGTGGACTCAACTGTTTAATCACGCTATCATATCATGCCAGCTAGCCTTCACATCCGTCCTAATTAGTAATTACTGATTGGAGCTTGATTTATTTTCAAATTGAAGACTTTGACCATGATTTATGCATCAAGCTAAGAAAAGCATCTGGTTATGAACTTATGATTTATTTCATGAATCATGCGCGTGTGAGCTTATCCTAATAATTGATGCATTGTAAGTCTAAGAAGAATCATCAGCCAAAATCAAGACACCCTTAAGCACGCGACTGTCCCTACAGTTACCCCTAATTTCATTCATTCATCCACCCACAAATACTGATTCCTTTAATAACGGTAACATCGAGTAGTTCATATCAGCCAGGGAACCTTTCACAAAAAAAGCATTGACAAGGATTTGTACCCCATAATTCATAATACAGATTAGGGAGTACGTGCACAAGTTTTCTGAATGTTTTGACTTGACCATTAATTTGTTTGTTAATTGTTACTGATACCAAACAACACTACTAATTTCCAGATCAGTCTAATCCGCTAAAAGAGAGCCTCTTTACGAGTCACATCCTTATTTAGATATTTGTTTTCAGCCAAATCAATAATTCATTACTTCATTCATCTTCCAAGCCAAGTGCCCCAATCATAGCTAACCAAATGTCCAACCATTTCACTTACTTCCCAACCCTTTTGTCTTTTTATTATGAGAAATTTGCTTATCATCCAAAGTTATGGTATGCACCCCCCCAATAACACAATCCTAGGTTAGCGTCTTTCAAGAATTGTCTCCCTAATGCGGAGTTTTCCCAGTTCAAACCGGCAAGGCCGAGTTTGTGGAATCACAAAGTATCTGCATTAACTAGTTTCGGTGCAGAATGCTTATACCAAATCATACTTTGGGGCCGCTGGCATGATTCCCCAGGAGGAGGAGAAAAAGAAGAAGAAAATGACAAATAGGTGTGGTATGCAAGGTTTTTGGAGCATCTGCAAAGAAAAGGAATACTAATTTGTCTATTAAGAAATGAGCAAAAGCCAAAAGATGATTCTACACAAGTCATATTAAATTAATTATTGTTCTTCAAATATGCTTTATTCAACCCACAATGACAATGACAATGGGCTTCACTCACATTATCTTTGGTTTTATGCACGAATGTTCATTATAAACTCTTTAAATATTATGTCATGCCTGATGCAAAATAAGTAGTACCTGGGATTTTTAAATGCTCTTCCCCTACCTCCATTCCTGTCCTAAATACCAATGTATTAAAAGTGTGAGGCGTGGGCGAGGCGTCCGAGGCAAAGCCCAGCCTAGGCGTGAGGCGTGAGGCGAAGCCTTACAGGATTTAATTTTTTTTTATATATATATGTTTTATATATTATACATATAATTGTATAAAAAATAATACTATGTAAAATAAACATCCATTCTCAATTTTTCATTCAAATCCATAGTCATTCAAAAGATAATATCATTTAAATTCATCATTCAAAGGTAATATCACCCAAATTCATCATTCAAAAGGTAATACAAACAAAGAAAACAATTATTCATCCAAATCATCTTCATATAAATCAAAATACAAACAAAGATATAAATCATTCATCTAAATCCTCTTCATCTAAATAAAAGGCAACATCATCCTCTTCATTGCCAACTCTAGATGAACTTGTCGGGTATCTCATCATTTCATCAAAAGAATCTTCCGAATCATATTCCACATTTCTTCTAGTTCTACTTGAGGATTCTTCATTACCCCGTTTTCTTTTGTATGTAATAGGACCCTAAGGTTGAGTAGGCTCGCGAGGAGAAGGAGGAGGAGTAGGCTCACGAGGAGGAGGAGTAGGCTCACGAGGAGGAGGAGGAGGAGAAGACTCTCTAGGCTCTCGAATGTATGAGCCACCTTCATAAACCGGGGTTGGCACATGCCTTACGGCCTCAACATTATACAATAACTCATCCTCAAGCCATGTAGGATCTTCGGGAAGAACGGGATCTTCTATCTCTGTTATCCATTCATCATCGGAGGAAATTTCTTCCACAACAATAGGATCATACTTCTCCATCCTTTTCTTACTTCTTTGTTGTAAAGCCAAATTGTACTTGACATAGGCTAAAGCATTAAGCCTTTTGTGTTCAAGCCTATTCCTTCTTTGTGTATGAATCTACAAATAAATCAATTCTATTATTCAAGTCTAAACATTTTAAGCAAAAATGACACTTAAGATACTAATAATATATTTACTTACCATTGAAAATATGCTTCAATTCCTCTCACATCCCGATGCACTACAAGTAAGGCTTAGAACTCGGATAGCAAATTTCGTTAACTCGGGTGTTTTATGCCCAAAGCGCTCCCACCAAGCCGCTAAAAAAACAATATTAATAAGGTAAGTAATTTAAAGGTTAATGATAAAAAAATATTAACAATTAACTAATTAAATCTTACTTGGTGTTCACTTTTTCCTAGTTTGCATAGCCATAGAATCCGCAAATGGACCACGCTTATTAGTAAATAAATCCAATTGAACATCGGCCTCTTCACGTTCTTTCCCTTTCCCAAGCATCATATCCATGCAAGCAAACAACCCATTTCGCACTTCATCAGTATCTGAGAAATTATCCTCATATCGAAATTGTGGGTTTAAGTAATAGCCCGCCGCATGTAGTGGTTGATGAAGTTGATCGTCCCATCTACGATCTATCTTTCTCCAAATAGGCATATATTTTTTCTCCACTTTGTTAAGATTGCTTGTAATTTACTCTTTTGCGGCATCCATCAACTCATATATAAAACCCATGGGGGGTCTCTCCTCCGAATCAACCTCTCTCAAAACACAAACAAGAGAAAGAACGCCCTTAATGCAAAAGGAAACTCGACCCCAAAACTCACGATCATATAACACATGATGCTTAGCCAACTTTGCTTCACGGGATTTTGCATAGGTACTTTCCGACCATTCTTGAGAGGTAAACAAAGCAACAAGGTTTTCCTTTTGCTTTTGTAAGCTTTGTAGTGTAAGGAAAGAAGTGGCAAACCTAGTGACCGCCGGACGAAGAATTTTCGAATTGTTAGTGTACTTTCTCATCAAAGCTAGTACCCATTGATGCCCATATAGATACTTTGAAATACACCTAGCACGTTTGAGTGTGTCATCAAACCATGCCATCTTAGAAATATCTTCTAGCATCAAATCAATGCAATGAGCCACACATGGAGTCCACCACACCTTCTCTTTCCTCTCCATAAGTTTTGCCACGGCATTCTTGTAGTTCGAAGCATTGTCAGATATAACTTGAACCACATTCTCCTCCCCAATTTCTTGAATAACGTCATCCAAATAGCCATACAACAAATCTCCATTCTTAATAGAGGCCGATGCATCAACCGATTTCAAGAACCAAGTACCTTGAGGGCTATTGACAAGAAAGTTGATTAAACATCTACTTTTGCCATCCGACATAATAGTGCATCCATATCTCTTCCAAGCCGTTTAATGTTCTTTCATCATACTTTGTACATCATCAACTTCTTCTTTGAGCATCCAAGTTCTATATTCATGGCTTGTAGGAGTATCAAAGCCGGGACCAAAATTGGACACCAATTTCATTGCATTAACATAATATTCATTGTTTGCCGCATTAAATGGAATGGCACTAGTGTAGAACCATCGGTGCTCGGGATGCTTGTCTTCTTTCCTCTTTTTTGAAAGGTGTACTCAACGTGGTTTGACGAGCTTCCGATGTAACATACCTATCAAGTGGTTCCCTTGACATAGGTGGTAGAAAAGAACCGGTTTGTTGTGAATGTGTGGCACTCGCACTCGCACTCCCACTACTTACATATGTTGTCCTTGTTGTGCCCATATCGACGCTTTCACTTTCTTCTCCACCACCACGACACAACTCATGACTAGCTTTCCTCTTCTCTTTAATTCCCATAACATTAGAAAAACATTCTTCCTTCACATTGGGTGGGACTTTTTTACAACTTATCATTCCTCCCGAACTTACATCACCCAAGTGATGTTTGAATCTAGAAATTGAACCTGTGCATTTGTGGTTACAAAAAACACAATAGAAGTGCTTAATGACAGGATCCAAATCTTTTGTCCATTGCCAAACAAAATCTTTCTTAGAAGAAGAAGCCATATTCTTCAATACCCTAAACAATAAACAATAGATGCATGCATACAATTAATGAACCAACAATTTATTAATTAATTTATATACCAACAGTTTCCAACAATTTCTAACAATTTATTAATTAATTTATATACCCCTTTAGTGCCAATTTCTAACAATTTATCTAAGTGCCAATTTATGGCACACAGACACAATTTATGGCAACAATTTATGGCAGCCGGCAGGAGCATTAAATTTATGGTATAATTGCAAAACAGTTTATGGTATAATTGCATAATTGCAAAACAGTTTATGGTATAATTGCAAAACAGACAAATAAAACCGTGGGCTTATTCCCCTGTTTTCTACTTTGCTTCTTTCTCTCTGTCTCTCTCTCGCAGAAATCCTTCCCCAGAAAATGCAAAACCTTCCCCAGAACCAGAAAACTATTAACCCCTCTATAGCAAAAGTTGCAAAACCTTCCCCAGAAAACTAAATCCCTAATTTCAGAAACCCTAACCTTTGGGATCTTGCTGACGGCGCTGGGGCTGGGCTGATGGTGCTGAGGTGACGGCGGCGGGGTGATGGCGGCGTGGCGACTAGACCGGTGTTCTGAGCCTTTGGGCTTCTGGCGCGCGGGAGAAGAAGACGCAACAAGGCAGAAGGCAAAAGGCAGAGGCAGAAAAATGAGATCGAATTCGAAGGTATGGTAGAAGACTGAAAATCCTTACCCAAACGACGTCGTTTCGGGTTTGGATGATTTTTTAAAAAAAACAAAAAAAAAAAAAAAAAAAAAGGTCTGACAAGGCGTCCAGATGCCTTGAGGCGCGCCTCCGCCGTCTCGGCGTCTCCGGCGAAGCATTTCGCCCACTCCAGCAAAACTGAGGCATTTGCCTCTTCGCCCAGCCTCAAGGGCACCCTAGGCGCGCCCCGAGGCGAGTTCTTTAAAACATTGCTAAATACTAGGTAACTAGTTCACCTACAAATCAAATAATCACGTCAAATATGTAAACACCGAAATCAACAACGCTAATTACTATCCTGTCCTATGATAATTGACCAAGTATCCCATACTTGAGTCTCCATACGGTACTAGTTTGAAAACTACACATTAAATAACCAAGAAGCGAGGAGTGTCAAATTACCATGGCTAAAGTGGCGATATAGAATAAATAATAACAAATATCCTCTCCGGTTAGAAACTTAGAATAAATAATACCAAATATCCTCTCCGGTTAGAAACTTATAAAGCAAAAACAGACTTAACAAAAAAGTAGTGATGACAATAAGCAGCCCCTGCGTTCAATATTCTCATTCAAAGCCACCATAGCGATCCATTTCAACACTAAGTTTTACAACTATTATATCTTTTTATCTTTAAACTCCAGATTAGGTAAATGATAGGCATTTCTGTGACACCCAGCTTCAACCCAGCACGCATGAAGCAACTTCAACTCCTAGCCTAAACCAAATGTCATTGGTTGTCACATTGAGTTGGTCAGATAAATTGACTTTGCAAAGGGGGGGTAATATTATATATACAAGCATGGCCATCATTGGCTGATTGCCTGCTACAAAGGTCGTGATCGTGACCCCCAGTAGTTTTCCACGTGCAGTTCACCTAATCTAATGGATAACGCTTATCCAATGTCAAGTGCTCATGCACCAAACCTTTTTTTTTTTTTTTTTTTTTTCTTTTTTGAGACAGTACAACATGAGCTAGGACTAACCAGAAACTACCCCTGAAAGTAAAAAGTTAGTTTCTCTTTTCAGAGCCGCATTGACTCGGTTAAAATGCTATAGGAAAGGAAATTCCAAAATTATATTCCAACAATATTGGAGGTTTTCCATGCTATCAAAGAAAAAGAAAAGGAGGATTTTTCCATGAGCATTTAATTTTACAATGGTGCTGTACAAGCACTGTCATTAAAAAGGATTATCCAACACAACAGATCACGACTAAGTATAAGTGGTAAGAGACTACAGTTTACTAACCGTGAATATGAGGAATTGATAAAGGCTGCAACATAGTTTCTGAATTAGATAAGCACAGGCTCAACACAAGTTTGGTAAGAGTTTAGTTTCAATATTCCTTTAACAGCACAAAAATCTGCATGTTATAAAACTTCACCTCAATCAGCACGAAAATTCATAGTACTTTAGCAAAAAGCTTTATTCCAATCCATTAACAGGTGAGCACATACCTGCAGTACTATAGCTTCAGTCTGCCAGACAGTGTCATAAAATCACCCGTGCACCTATCTAATTTAATTGGATGCTGCAGAAAATAGTGGAAAGGTGGGAGACTTGAAAGTATACTCTTGATAATTCAAAACGCACATGTATTTCTCTAATCTATTATTACTTCAAAATAAACAAGTTTTTTTTTTTTTCCAAACAATGAGTACATATTTTCTTTGTTTATTATGTTCCTATTACCTTCTATACCGTTATGTTAATTGGCCGACATGAAACCTAAATCATATTAACTTTACTTAAAAATGACAGCTTCATAGTTAGTAAAGTCCTTAATCACTTTGCACCAAAATAGCGGAAGTGCAATCACAAAAACTTAAAAGACTAAACGCCAGAAATTCTCAAAGACATTCAAGAGAAGACAATTGCCCCCTTGACAAGCTCCCTCAAATAGGATTATGCACCTTCTACTTTAATTTCTGAATGATTTGATAACTTTTCTGAACTGGATAATTACAAATGAGGGGCTAAGCCCCCTTTTTATAGCTGATCAAACAAATTTCTTTCATGAATGAGCTGAAGACCATTTGCAAGGAAACATCAATGTGAAATACCAAAATCATCTTCACACATGTTTTGGTACATGGCTATCTATTCCTATACGCATACCAACAAGTAAAATTACTAGTTAGTAGATCAGAAAGACAGAGAAATCATCTGCAGCAAAACTCAGTCACACAGGTCAACTTTGACCAGAGGTCTACCAGTAACACAAACATAGTCTACTACAAGTGGCTCGAGAGGTGTAATATTTGAGGACTATTTGGTATCCCTTGGAAGTTTACATATGGGATTAGTTATCTTACTCTTTTTTTCGTTGTCTCTGATAAGAATGTAATCTGACACTTTATTTGTCTAGGTTTTACAATAACTTCAGAACTACTACTTCTGCAAGCAGAAGGATACCAAATCCCACAACCTAAATGAGATCTAATACTTTTGCTCTTATACCTGACAGCCATGCCCAAAATTCGAGAAACATCATTTGAAGTGTTAAATATGGAATATGAAGTAATCCAAATAGTTGACCAGTCTTTGTTTTCTTTTTTTTTTTTGGTTGAATAGTCTTAAGTTTTTAAGCAACTTCAAGACTCGTTTCAATGCAATTTCAAAAACTACAAAGTAATTTTACATACTTAATTTCAAAGATCATTGTCAACAAAAAAGGAAATTCATAGATCATTTTCAGACTTCAAGATCTATTCACGTATGCTTTAATCATCATGATCATATTATGCAAAATCGGCATCATATCAACCATCATATAGCATCCATAAACTTAATTGGATGTTCTTTACATAGCTGTGCCCAAGGATTTGTCTAATGCTAATAACAAACCCATGCCATTGAGTCTCCATACACCAAAAACCTTTAGTATCAAAGATCTGCAACTAGAACGATATTCATTTTATCCACAAATTATACAGCAACCGATAAAAAGTTGTGTGCAAAAAAAATCTGTAAAAGGTTCCACCAAGCCTATCCACAAAGACTAGAGAATGAGATCCACAACTGTTAACAATATCTTTATTTTCTCTTGTCAACTCATACCTGAAGGTTGACCATTGAAATGCAGGCATGAACTACTAACTTAGTAAGTAAAATATGCATGATGGTTTTGGTTTTGGTTTTTCAAAGTATATAAGGTAGGCAAATAAAATATATACAACTAATCTGGAAACCGTTTCTGTCTAATCAAAATTATGTCCATCACAAAATCCAAGTCAAATTACAAAGAACAGTAAATTTCTGTTTTTATAATAAATGTGCTATTAGTAATAACAAGAACATTACATCAATAGTACAAGTTGTCCACTGGACAAGCTAGACTACTCAACTATAACCGCAAAACAGAGCTAAAACATCCGGACATTACATGAATGAAAACTAAGACACAGCAGTACTCCAATCATAAAATGGAGCCTGAAAAGAACTATCCCTAAACTCCAATCGCAAATAAGACAGTCGCATAATTTTTTCATATAAAGATTATACATTCTAGTAAGATTATCCCAATACGTATTAAATATACAATTTTTAGTAAATATAATGTCTATACCATTTTCAAATTACAATACATACCTATGGCCACTTGTCACCAACTGCAAGCAAAACACTACACAGCAGCACACATCGATTGTCACCAATGTATGCTGCAGGGATATTAATAAAAGTTTCCATGATAAGATGCCATTAAGTCAGTCGTAACAGCACACAAAGCCACCACAATTGTGTGCATGTCATTCCCACCACCCATCGTCGATCATATAGACCATATGAGCTAACTGTGATGACTCAGTCCTGGTTGATTCACCAAAATGTCAGTTCAAATATATGTGGTGGAGTCACCACTAGAGTTTAGGGGTTATGTGATATTGTTGTGCTGACCTTAACAGATATATCATAAATTCTTGAATATATTGATGTTAACTAGAATAATGTCCAACATCCATGAAAAGGTCCCAAAAACAGTGAACACGATCACACTACCAAGTAATACACTGCATGTACAAACAAAAATAGCAGTGTACTGGAAGTGTTTCTTGTAGTTATGCATTCATAGAAGTTTTTTATGTTCCAATTTCTTCTGAATAATTTTCTCTCTCTCTGCCCCTCTTCTCCAAACCATTTTCTGTTCAAACGTGTAACTTCCAGTATATGAAATAAATTTGAATCAAAATATGTACAGAAAAATAAACAAATAAATAAACAGAAGAGGGGATGATAAATTGCCAAAATAAAGAATAGAATCTGATTTAACAGAGGATATAACCCAAATCACAAATCCATTTGCAAGATGTCAATGCCCATGTTGGAGTTCACAACATGCTTGAGTTGACTGGCGAGTCTAAAATATTTTAGTTCTTTGTTTGTGACAACAAATGTAAAAAGTTGAGTGTACACCGACAGAGAATGATATGCACCTGTATAGAGTCCACCGAAACTTGATGCCAAATGCTGGTGACCGGCCATGACCATGTGCATACCAAGATCAGGCACTACTGAGATTGCTTATTTCATTGAAACCTATGGCTCCCACAAAGAAAAGCCCCGCTCTCTTACAACTTTCCTAGCTTCCAGCTGCCGAAGGAAATCTTTTTCCTGATGAGATTTCTTGGGGGTTACTCTAGCGTTCATGTCCAGGTGACTCCAGTCCAATTGATCATCTTCTTTATCTGTTGTATGGAATGTGGAAATCTGCTTACCGGACAACCATGCCTGAAGCATCTCTTCTGTCCTTGGTTCTGGCAAATACTGTTTCTTTTTCATCTCTATATAATATTTGTAGGCTTCCTCGAGCTTTCCATTCAAAAATAGCCCATGTATCAGCACAATATATGAGCTACGATCGGGATTGACTCCATTCTCACTCATTTCACTCCACAACTTGAACACGTGATCAAGCTGGCGCCATCGACAAAATTTTCGAATCAACATTATGTAGGTATCAGTATTTGGGTGGCAACCCAAACTTTTTATCTTCTCCAAGAGCTCAAACACTTGCTCACCAGTCCTTAAAATACGGAAGAAAGCATGGTAAGTCTGAATTGTGGGAAGAAGGCCTTGGTGCAACATGTCATCAAGTATGCGTCTAGCCTCATCAATTTTCCTGGCCTTGCAGAGAGGCTTGATGATGGAGTTAAAAGTGACAACATTGGGAGTAAGGCCTTTATCTTGCATTGTTTTCACTAAATTGATAGCCTCATTCAGAAGTCTGCCTTTTCCAAGAGCATAAATGAGCGCATTGTAAACTTTCCTATCGGGTTCAATCTTCATTGCCTTCATCCGATCGAAGAGCTTGAGCACCCTGTTAAGGTTAGAGGCTTTTGAATAGCAAGACATGAGACATGAGTAGGAGACAGCATCGTGCACAACACCTCTGTTGGTCATCTCCATCCAAATTCTCTCAGCCTCACGGGGACTGACGATGATATTGCACCAACCATTGAGGATAATGTTAAAGCTCTTGGTGTTAAAGGGGAAGGCGTTTCTGTTGCAGAAGAGCAAGTGCTCAGCTTCTTGGACATTTTTGTAGCGGCAAAGGGCAGAGAGAAGGCCATGGAAGTCATCCATGGCAGCCACAAAGTGAAAGCGTTTATAAGCATAGAATGTATTGATAGCCTTGCCAACATCATGAACGCAAGAGTACCTCCTGATCATGATCAAGAGAGTGTGAGGAGTGACGAGAGAATGACCCTTCATCTCATCAATCAAGGCCCAGGCAGTGTCAAACTTTCTCATTTTCCCTAGAATGGAGATCATGGAATGGTATTCCCGCACCGAGTGAGAGTAACCCGGCTGCTGCTTTCCGGCCCAGAGGAAGAAGGTGAATGCCGATTCCCAATCATTGCGAACGCGTGAAAGAACCGCTGCCACCAGCTCTGACGAGGCTGCTATGCCGCATTGATCGAGCTTCCTCTTCATCTCAGAGCCCAGCGACTCGCTCCGTAAACTTAAGATGTCGACAATGCTTTTCACATCTCGAGAAAGACCCGAATCCGAGACTCCCAACTCAGTATCATCATCATCATCTTCGTCGTCGTCAGCAACAGCAACATTGACATGTGATTCTTCTGCTGTGGAATCGTCATCAGCCGAGTTTGGAGACTTGGAGTGTGAGCTAGTCGAAGAAGAAGACCAAGGGAGGACGGGAGTAAAGAAATGCGTTGGAGGTGCTGATACAGCAGCAGCAGGGAATTGCTTCAGGGCAAAGGCAGCAGCAATGGGCACGACAGATACATAGCTATGCGTGTCTTTACGTAGCAAATTCGAGTACAGTGATGTAATTCTCGCCATTTTTCTCATTTCTACGAAGCCTACCAACTGTTTGTGAAAATAACCAATCCAATACTAAATTCGAGTAGTAAAAGATGTACCTGTTTTCAACTGCTCTTCAATTCGGCAGAGGCAAGCAATCCTAAATTCTCACTCCTGTATTATACCTCAAAATCTGAATGATTTCCACCTCTTTTTTTATAACTTCGTACTATCACTATCAATAGGCGTCGAGCGACGAGTCTGTCCCCAGTCTGGCTCTGGCGGTGAAGGCTTGGTTTAAGACCAAGTTGTGCAAATAAAAAAGCCACAAGCAAATTCTCTACTTTTTTCACAGCTCGCAACCGAAAACTCCGCCATGGCCCAAGGAAGGCCCAACTATAAACCCCACCATCTCAAGCCCACATGGTATCCTCCGGCCATGGTTTGAGCTTCTTTTACACAGAAACTCTTTCTTTGTTTTTTCCAAATTTAACGCTTCTGCTTATTTATATTCCTTGATTTTATTCAAATCAAAAGTCATGCATAAGGATGTGCAAAGAAAGACAAATTTTAGACACAAAAACCATCTAAGTAAGAACATGGGTATGATTTCTATTTGCGCATGTAATTAAGGTTCCAACAACTTGAATTCAAGTTGGAAACTCAAATGAAGGAAAATGAACTGAATGGCAAACACAAATTAAAAACAATTGTTTTTTCTCCTACGACAAGGACAGACGCAAACGAAAAATATGGAAATGGTATCACCATTTTGTTTGCTCAGCCGACAAAATTAGTACAACTAATTGAATCAAATTGTTCTCTAAAGAATAGTTAAGTCTGAATAATTACAAATGAAAACAAATTCAACTATATTCTCTCATTATTCCCATAATTATAGACCAAATCCAATTCCCAATTCAGCCCAATATCAGTTTATGAGGTCGGCTTCTGAGGCAGTACTGATCATGGAGCTCAAAGACCGCCGGTGCCAAAAATTCAAGGGCTTGTCTTTCCAATAGGTGATTCAGCTGATAATGTAACTTGCATTTATAATGAGGACACAGCCTCTATGGCACTCCCTAGTGGCCATGCAGCTTCAACCAAGGAATTTTGATACTCAACTTTCTTCACCAATGTAATCTCTTGCCAGGGATCAAGACCTGATTAAGATATTGAAGCAACCGGTACGAACATATTAGAATTTTATTTAGATGAAACGTCATTTTCCAACTTGCTTAACTCAGTAAGTATAACTAAGACCTACCAAATCCATCCACAAGCAATGTAGATTGGTAGACTAGATCCATGCACAAGAATGGCAGGTTTCCCTCCTCAACTTGTGGATATGTTGATTTAGCATCCTCAAGTTTAGTTTCACAAGCACGCTTAGCTGCCTCCTCAAAGTTACCAGGGTGAACTTTGGCAACAGGTTCGTCTGGGTTAACAAAACCAGCCTGCATTTGTACAACATTTTTTTTGTTTTTTTGGTAAGGCATTTGTATAATAAGTGGTTAGCAAAAACATTTTGTTGTCTAAAATAAACCATGAACATTTTCATGCACATCAAAGTAATAATATATAAAAATCAAGAATGGTGAAATACCTCAGCAGCTCTGTCAAAGAAAAATGAAGCCACAAATAGGTTCCTTTGTCCATCCCCTCCTCCACCGTTCCATACCCCACCAAATGTGCACTTCATGTGTGAACATGTCGCTTCGTTTACTTTGAGTGCCTTTGTAACTACCCCCCTGCACTCCTCAACACTTGATCCAGATGAGGAAGCTGATGCTTTATAAGATTGTCCTCCATATGTGTAAGAACCTGAACAACATACCAAGATTTCCCAACAAACAGCATATTATGCACTAAATCCACAACACAGAAAGTAAAAACAATATAGAGCTGCCACCCCACATCAGATGATTTCTCACTCATTTAAAATATAGAACAATGGTCAATGTTCTGCAGTCAACAGAGTTGCAGACTTTACGACAATTTTGATATATTCCAGAGGAGCATTGTATACAAAACAAAGATATAACAAAAAATATTTAAAAGCTAGATGGTTCAGCTAGAGGGATGAAGAACAAGACTTGGGATTTAAAATATAAGAAAAAAGATAGTTGTTCAGATGAAAATGGAGCAACTCTTGTTTTGTTGTTTGTTCTTGAGTTTTTGTTAACTTCTTGTCCACTTGTGTATTTTTATTGTCTTGAGCAATAAAATGTCGTTTCTTTCTCAAAAAAGAGAAAATGGAGCAACTCAGCATACCATAATATCCAGCTAAGATGCAGGGGTTGGCAGAATCTTCAGAAACCTTTAAAATCTCTGCTCGAGCTGCTAGTAACCCGTAATGCAAGTAACTGCATACAAAAAATACAAAAGCAATTAACCTAGGAAAACCGTTCTACAGTAGTTATGTTACAACGAAGTCAAGGAAACTAATGCATGCAATAAACAAAATAATGAATTATTAATACACAAAACCAAATCCTGACATCAATTAAGCAGAAGGAAAGAGGAAAACCTGTGAACATAAAGGTTATATTTAGCTCCTTTAAGATTCATTTCCCTTACATATACATCCTCTCCATCTGATAACTTGGGTGCTTTTGCAGCATCCGCCTCTGAGATAGCATAAGCCATCTGAACAGATCCACCCCCAAGGTCAACCACCCCTACAGTATCTGAATATTTCTTCCCCAAATTTCCTAGTAGATAGTTTATTGTCACCTGAAAAACAAGAAGGAAGTTAACGTGTAGCCATGACTGCTCTTGTTTTTTTTTTTTTTTTTTTCTTTTCCATTTCTTTTTAGTTTCAGATAAATAATATATGTGCACATTGCTTCCCCAAAATTTTGTTACCATACTCTCTCTCACATACGCAAGCTTCCCGGATAACAAATTTCAAAACGAGCTTGGTTTTCCAAAATTGTTGAGTTATTGGATGTACTTAGACAGTCTAGCATACACAAATGAATAACTAGATATGACAGAATCAAGTACTGTGATCCAAAGTGCTGAATCATAATTATTCTTCTTCTGTATAAGAAGGCATTTTACAGATACTATAGGTACGGGTACAGCTAGTATATAAATGAGTTCAAAAATTGGAGTAAAACGTACCCACTGGAAAGAACCCTCTTGAGTTCCATCAATGACAGTAACGGCATCAGGGCGGGAGCTGAGGCTGCTTCTTTGTTTGAGCAGATCCCTAACCTTTTGAAATTTGAATTATTAACATAACAAACATATGAATGAAACAGTGAACGCTTTCGAAAATTAACGAAATTGCAATTTCCAAACAAGAAAAAAGATGCATACGGCCTGGAGAATGCGGTCAGAAGCATCGCCCTTCAAAGCCCTCAGGCCAGCCGTAGCCCCAACGCGGACGGGAGTGAAGGAACGTAGCTCCTTGGGAACTGCGCTCTCAGCCTTATCGAGAAGACTGGTGAGGGACTCGGCAGCAGAGCGAGGGTCCTTGGCATAAGCGCTCAGGCCAGGCTTGACCTGAAGAAAGAGCTCGAGATCTTTGCCGATGGGAAGGAGCTGAAGGTTGTGGTCGAAGCAGAAGACGTGGACGCGGCTGCCGGAGCTGCCGGCGTCGAAGATCACGGCGAAGGAGGCCTTGGAAGGCAGCTTGCGGGGGAGCTGGTTGCTCAAATTACCCCCCGGAGGCATGACGTAGAGGACCATGGTAAGGAGGAGGAGAGGGATTGAGATGACGAGGATGACGCTCCTGTATCTGTATATTCTGTCGGAGAGGGAGTCGTACTGGGGATTCCCCATTCCGATTCCCCTGCCGGGACGCTTGAGCATCTTGTTTTCGGAGTCGGAGAGGGGGTCGGGATCGGAGGGTGGAGAATTGGTCTGGATCAGATTCTGAGCCTCGATCAGTTCAGCCGAGGAAGGCGATCTGTATCGGATCTGACCGTTGAGATTGAGGGGCTGCTGCTTCCCTTCCTCCAGATTTGAGTATTAGTCCTGGGATTAAATAATCCCAAACTGTCCCAGTCTCTTTCTTCTTGACCAACTCCTCAACTGCTGGTGCCTGCTGCCTGCTGGGATCTAAATAAAATGTCCTCTCTCTCCTCTCTCCAAGTCCACAATGCCTGCCGCCCTTTATCAGAATATGAATATCGTCAGAGAGAAGCCACTGCAGTCGTCTGCACTGCAAGAGCAAAGAGCAAATGGCTTTTTTTTCAGGATCTTTGCAAACTTGGGATGAATTGAATTCTATATATATGAATGAACGACTGAACCAACATTAGCATTACGCCTCATGGCTGACCCTCTCTGCCTAGACATTTTTATTTTTATAAAAAAAAACCCATAAATAATAAGAAAAAAATTAGGAAAACAAAAAACGCTTGGGCGATGCCGCGATGTGAAGGGTACAGAGAAAGAATTTCATTAAAACTAATATTTGCTTACCCACTTTGTGGGTATGAATATATTTTTTTAGAAAATGAGAAGGGAAATAGGAGAGAGAGAATGTGGGGGAGTGGGAGGTATTTGTTTTCTGTTTTTTTTTTTTTTTTTTTTTAAATATTAAAGGTATTTTAACATCACATGTAGGTGAGGTTTCAATAAAAAATAATAAAATTTGGACCTATGAAATTACATTATTGCCCATCATTTTTTTTGTGTGATAGAAGACTAATTTATCTTTTCACCTTCTTTTGGTTGACAAAGAGGATTTCCATTAATTAGTAAAGATTACAACAAACCTCACATTTCTTCTAATTATCGTAAAGTTCTTCATGCCACCATATTAGGTATGGGTTGGGTTGGTTACTTGGTCCCTTCTATACCTAACTCCAATGGTTTGGGTTAAAATTCAAAATTTAAGTTTTTTTTTTCGTAGTATATTGATATATTTTACACTAAAGAGATGGGGAGTTCGGTTAAGCCACACAATAGGCAACCTAATTTGGTATCGAATTCGCCATCTACGAGATTCAAACCTAAGACTTATCACTTCCAAGTGAAGAGGAATACCACCAGACCGTAGTACTGAGTGGCTTCAAAATTTAAGTTTTAAACTCATATAAAGCTTCTCCAATGACACACCCCGACCTAGATCGAGGCATGCTGGCCCTGATGTGAGAGTGACGTAACCATGTGCACAATGCGGAAGCAATATTGATATAGAGAAATACGAATAAATAAAAACCAAGTTACCAACAATACTAGCTAAGAAAAGGTGCTAGTGCGAGATTAAGTGTGAAATACACAACCAGAGCATAAATAACCTAGGTGCAGTCCGATAGGACAAGTACTAATTATACAACACCCAAAGGTGATCCTACATTTGTGAATTCTGTCAGAACCTCCACTGGAAACCTCGTAAGCCACCAACGATAACTCCTACCTAGAATTTGAAGGGGCGCAAAACAGAAAGTGTGAGTGGGCAAAAACAAAGCTTTTCAAAACCATTTCATTTCTCAAATGTTCTAACCCCTCGCCGTAAAACCTGTATAATTTCCCATAAAATAGAATATATATATATATATATATTCATATCTTAGAACCATGCTCAACAAGCTTTAATCATAAATATGTCATGCCAAATATCTCAATACAATAGAATAAGTAACTCAGGTAAAATAGATCAATGAGAAATAACATATCAGCCTAATCCACCTAAAGTGGCATGTACGACTGAACTCCTAGCTCATACATCATGCCTGCACACGAGTTGGAACCACCTATAGTGGTCTGTATGACAGGACTGGTTGTAAATAAATGCGCTCTACTGCTACGATCACGTGAAGATTGTGCGAATAATCGCAGGTCACCTACAAGTCGGAACCACCTATAGTGGTTTGTACGACAGGACTGTGCACCTAACTTGGATCCAAGGTGAGCCTATGGTGCGGGAGGTGAACATCACGTGAAGGACTGTGCCATAACCATGGCGGGAGCACTAACACCGGGGTGCAGGTTTATGAGCTCTCAACACATCTCACATAATCATCAATTTACATAAACAATCTACAACTCACCTGGTACTTACTTAAGCGTTCACAGCGTCAAATCACATTTATGCATACCATATTAATTCAATGATCTACGTATAAATCAATATGAATGGCATTTCTAAACACAAATTCGTTTAAATTGATTTGCTGGGAAAAATCTCAAGTATATAGGTATATATGGAAAACCAAAAGCCCACTCACTGGTATGTAGAAGGATCGTAGCCTCCAAGCCTCGATTGATTAAGCTCATCCTGAGGATAGGTCTCACCTATATGTGAAACAACTATAAAAACGTTAATTTAAAACACATAAATGAAACTAGCTAATAACTTCTCAAACATTGCTCAAATGGGGTGTTTGAATATACCAACGTGATTTACTCAACACCACGAGCATCCCCATATTAATATACCAACATGATATACTCAACACCACGAGCATCCCTATATTTTTAGAAAAATTTTCCGACCACACACGCACTGGCCAAGGCACGGCCAGACACTCCCCCACGTGTGGCCAACCCTAACGGAATAGTTAACTGCCGTTAGGAATATTTTGTTACAATCTTAACAGAAGTTAACGGTGTTACCTGACGCCGTTAGAACATTCCATCAACTCTGACAGAATATTCATCTCCTTCTCCGACGAGCCTCGCCGGTTGCCGCCGTCAGTAACTTGAATTTTCGCCGATTTCTAGAAACACTTTAAAACTTCATATCTTTCTCATTTCTTAACCAAAAATCATGAAATTTGTACCAAAATGAAGCTTACAACGAGTAGAACAAAACCTTACCACTTTTAGCACTAAATCCAACAGAATCTCGCTGGAAAAACCCACGATAATCTAGCCACTTCTGCAACTCGATAAACTCGAGCTTCCTGATGTCCAAAACACTTCAAAATTACTCCACAAGCTTCGTGAAGATGTTCTAAAGCTTCCTAGAACCTTAAAACTCGAAGAAAAGTCCACGATCATGAATGCATGAACAGTGCACCAAATCGAGAATTCTTGGTTCTCGGGTTTTTGAAGGCTTCACGTCCAACCAAGGGTATGGATGAGTTCCTGGGCTTGCTAAGAGTCCAAAACCAACCTTCAAATCTTCGATCCATGCATGAAATGATTGGTCCAAGGTTTGTCCATACAACTGTACGGAAAATGGATGAAATCCGAAAGAAGGAGAGAGAGAGAGAGAGTCAACGGAGAGGTTTGGGTGTGTGTGTGTGGTCCAGTTTGCAACCAACCAAAAACAAGAAAACAAACCTAAGTCTAAGTTCCTAATTGGTTCCAAAATATTAGGGACTTAACATAAATTGGCCCACAACCAAAACATATCACCCACAACACCAATTAACATCCAAGGGCAATTTAGTCTTTTCACACCACCGATAAAAATAATTCGGGATGTGTTGTCACATCCAAGGTTAGTGGCGTTGGGACCTAGTTGCTAACATTGTTAGCCATTTGCAGAAAGACAAACGACTACCCACGTGGTTGGACTGTTAGTTTAACCAACAATCTAGATTCAATATGTTTTCAAATCAAATTTATAAATACATTAAATCTAACGATTGTGATAAAAAATCTAATGGTAAAAAGAAAATCTAACAACCCAACATTAATTCCATCAGCTAAAACAATTAAAAAAATTATCTAAATCAAAATTCATCCAATAACTCTATAAATACCTATGTATTTTTTCAGACATCCACACAAAATTCACTTTTGTCAAACAATTCTTCCTTTTTTTTTCTTTCTATCCACCTATGTATTTCTATTTAAGAATGGTGGGTTGTGTGGTTTTGCATGTTCTTTCATTTGGTGCATATGCGTAACTATGAGATAGGTTTAATGCTTTTTCATTATTCATCGAAAATTAAATATTTTTAGGTTAAAATGTTTACAAAACTATATTAGGATTATTTACATAAAGTTTATTTTTTAAAAAGTTACCAAAAAAAATTAAGTTAAACTAATTCTTTAATAATTTCGGTATAAAATTTTAAGCTAAAACTGTTGCAGGAGGGTTAAAACCTAAATTTTTAAGAAAATTTAGGTTTTAACCCCAGTCATTGGAGTTTGTCTTAGAGGTGAATTTCACTTTACATTAGTGATTTAAACAAGGTAGTGTTATCCACACACCCATTTTTACTTATCACACACCTCTCTCTCAGTTTTCAGTCGTTAGATCAAATAAATTGAAGAAAATCAATGATAAAAATTTACAAGACTATGTGAGAAGCAAGCAAGGTTCTAAAAAATGTTAGGTGCTAGTCAAGCGGCAGGTAGGAGCGTAGCGCCTAGGCGGCCTAGGCGGATTTATGTAAATTTATTATATATGTTGTAAATAAGTTCATAGTTACACTTAAAAAAACCTATACTTGTATGGATAATAAAAGAATGACAAAATGCAAAAATAAAACTAGAAGAATACACAAAGTACATCCATCCAACAAGTTCAATATTTAAAAAACAATAAGCATATACTCGTAATGAGGAGAACTCTTGGATGACAGACTAAATTCTTCTTGTTCATGATCATTGCATTGCATTTGACATAGACTAAACTATTTAACGTTATTGTACCTAGTTTATTTCTTTTTTTTTTTTTTTTTTTGTATGTATCCCCTCAAAAGTTCTCCAATTCATTTCACAATTGGATGAACTTGTAGTCGATCCATCATTTGCAAATTAGGTACACCATTTCCATATGTATACCACAATGAAACTAAAAAATAAAAAAATACACAATTAATAAAATAAAATAAAACCAAATCCGCCTAGGACCGCCTAACCTGCCTAGGCGCCGCCTAGGACCTCCTAGGCAACTGCCTAGCTCAAGACCAATTTTTTGAAATGATTTTCTCTAAATCAAGGCGGGCCTTCACCGCCTAGGCCAATTTTTAAAACACTGGTGAGAAGTAAAAATAAGTATGTGAATAGCAACTATCCCTTAGTTATTGTTTGAACTTTCAACCCGTATTTACCTTTTCAAAGTTTTTTTTTTCAGTCATTTTGGAGACATTTCATAATAAAGTTCAGCTTAAGAGGATTTCCATCTATTTTAGTGAATTTGGCTCTTAGGGAGAATTGGGGGGAGTTATGTGAATAGTGAATTACCTTGCAAAAGATTAAATTACTCTCTACCAATTATAAATAGTTCACAATGATCATTTTATTTTTATTCATGATTCAACTATTTAATAATTTTTTTTTCTTTTTAAAGGGAGACAACTAGTAGCAAGTCATGTTCATTCATCCAGTCCGGGGGCCGAAAAGACTCAGAGGCATAAATTTATATAACTGTACCATGGGTCTATAATTTATTTCGCTGAATAGGTTATCTGTCATGAATTGTGTGGTTCTCTGGTGGAACATATTTTCAGAGCTCGCTACTGTCCTACGATGGCGCTACTAGAGGCAGGTGAGGGATCTTGTCCATCTTTTGTATGGTGCTCCTTACTTTAGTAAGGACCTCTTGTTGCGGGGAATACATAGAGGGTTGGCAATGGGGTGGCTTTGAGTATCTATGGTGAGCCATGGATTCCAAAACCTATGAACTTTCAGATATGTTCACCACCTCGATTGTTGAGAACTAGCCGGTTTTTTATCTAACAAATGGTCTAGGGGAGTGGAACGAGGAATTGTTGCATTTTGTATTTTTTTTTCGGAGGAAATGGAGGCACTCATGCAAATTTCGCTGGAGCCTCAACGGAGTGGACATTAATATAGCATTACGAGACGCATGGGCGGCGTACGGTTAAAAGCGGGTATTCACTTGCACGCTAGTTAAAAGAACGCGATAGATGTACAGTGAAAGCGTTGAGTGGTAGAGATATAAATGTGTGGCGTAGTTTTTAGGGCGCCAAATAAAATCAAGTTCTTAATGTGGAAAGCTATCAGTAAGTTTGTCCTTGTAACATGGTTGTGGTAATAAAAATCACGTCATCTTCAGTCTTGATGAAATTGTACCTACAAACCAAATAAATATCTTTGATCAAAGCCAAAGTCTCACACTCTCACGAGGTGGGTGAGAAGGTTTGGTCATGGATTTTTGATACCTAAGTCAATTTCTTTGAAAAGAGAGAGTTTAGGGCTTAAGTGTGTAGCAAAAATTACCAGGAACTGGTGGAGATGAGATATTTATAAAGATAGGGGGCGGCCACGTGTGTAAAGTTTTGCCCTACACGTAACGACATCTAATTGGCCAAAGATTTGAACTGTTAAATAGCGTCTAGGGATTGTCTTGGAAATATCCTTAATTAGATATGATTGAGAATCCTTACTTGTTTGAGTTGATTTTCAAGAAGGAAAGTATTAAAGATAGGACTTAGTAATTAATTCTATCTTTAATGATTGTGATGTCGTAGTCAGCTGCTCTAGCCTCCGGGGAAGTTGGATTGTGTGTGAAAATCTTTGTGGGCTCTACCCATTTAATGAAATCATTCTTGTCTTCTTCGGAATAAAGTTCACTTGTCGGCTCTACAGGTTTTGGAAATATTTTGGCTCCATGATGAGTAGATTTTATATTATATATTTAAGCCTAATCTTAGTTTTTTTTTTTTTTTGGGTTATTATTTTGGAATAATTTTGATACTTTGAATTGTATTTTCAATATAGGACTTTCGAATTTCTCTGGAGAAAAAAAGTAATCAAATGGATGAATTTTGGAGTAATTCTAGTTGAAAGATGTTTGTGAGTCGCTTAGCTTGATTGTATCAAAATATTAGATTTTTCCAGCAAGCGGTTATTTTTTTACTATAGAATAAAGGAGTAGTGCATATTGCTGGAAAAGTAACGTTTTGGGTTTGATTTCGAGTTTTGGAGCCCAATATGGGCCTATTTTGGTTTCGGCCCCTTCTGGAGATGTGTTCAGAATGTTTCAATCTTTAAAACAAGCTGTCATGGGCAGGATTTGGAGGAGATTTGAGGCTAAAACGTGGCTGAATAGTTCCCTTACAGATTCTCCTAGCTTAATTAGGATTTTATTCTCTAGTATATTTTATTATTATTTGGTTTCCTAATTGGATCCAAAGACTTTTATTTAAGGAATTATGTGATAGCTTTGGAGAGGGATATAAGGCGTTGGCCAGCTCTAGCTTTACTACTTCTTCTTTTATGCGACTTTGGAGATAAGGAAATTCGTTAGGGTTCTCGAAGATTTTCAGACTTTTACTTTAAGGTGTTTTCAATCCTTTTATTTATAATAATATTTTCTATGATCTAATTATGAATATGCGTAACTAATCCCTTTTGCTAGGGTGAAGTCTTGAGCCTTAGAATGAATATGTAATTTTTATTTAATTGCTTATAATTGATTACATGCATGCTTTGAATTATTGATCATCGTTTTAAACCATTTAATTGTCTTAATGACTGATCACTATTAGGATCTTTAGAAAAGTAATTCGATGAAATTCAGTCAGAATATCATTGGAGAATTGGGTTTTGCTTCTTGTGGTTAATAATTGTAATTTCACTTAAGATGAATATCACGTCTTAGGAGTTGCATGGTTTTTCAGAGGGTTTTCATAGAACTTAATGAGTCTTGCATGTTTATTTTTTATCTGAATATCACAGACGGATTGCATGTTAGATATACGTTCTTGCTTGAATATCACGAGGAGAATATGTATTAGGAAAACCTAACATTTAAAGTTGCATGTGTAAATCATAAATAATTGATAAAAATACATAGAATTGCCAGGTGATGGCAGAATCCTAGTGCTTTTATAAATTGGTATTAAAAAACTCTTTTCTTGTATCTTCTTAATTTTGGCCGAATTTGCTACTTGGTTTTAATTAAAATTCGTTTTTAATATTACCCGAAGTCAAAATCATATTTCTAAATATTTTAGTTTTAAGTAGTTAATTAGGAATTTGTTTTACATAAATTATTAAATAGTCCTTGTGGAGAACGACCTTACATGAACATCTATACTACAACATCCTGGTACTCTTACAAGTATTTTGTTTAATTTTAACCTCCTTTACGTAGATAATAAAAATCCAATCACTCCACAATGGTAATTTTTCATAATAAGTTGATCCCATCACCGGTGTGTCATAAGTGTGGTATGGCAATGGAGACAATGTTGCATGTCATTCGGGAACGTGAAAAGTCACAAGAAATATGGAAGTCTACGGGTGGGTGGAAGTTCATGATGAATGGAAATCGCATGATTTTATGCACTTGTGGCTCACAATCATTTTGTCTGGCAATTGAGATGATCGTATTTTTTTTTGCTATGGTGTAGAGTATTTGGATAGTGAAATGTGAAATGTTTTTTACGGTAAGAAGCTAACAAGTCATGATATTAGAAAGTGGGCGGAGTACCTTCTTCTTGAAATTTAGGTGACAAACCAACACAATGCATCAGGGCTGGGACGTTCGATGTTGGAGTTGAGATGGCCGCATTCCCCAGTGGGGGTATTCAAACTCAATGTTGATGGTGCAATCTCTTTGAAAGGTTTGAATAGAGGTGTTGGTGCTGTTATTCGAGATGAAGATGAAGTTTTCATGGCATGTTGCTCGAAACAAGATCTTGTCTGTTTCGATGCTTCGACAACAGAATTGTGGCAGCAAAGGAGGGATTGGTATTTGCATATGACGTTGGGTTTCATGTTATTATTTGGAACTTGATCCTAAAGAGGTGTGGACTTGATTAGTGCAGTTTGTGTGCGTCTCAATAGAGATGGCAGTATTTTAGAGGAGTTTGATGACTTGAAGAGTAGGTTCAGTCTTTTTATTCTGTCGAAGCAGTGACACAAATGTAACATGGTGACTCATGAATTAGCAACATATGGACTTAGCAATGAAGCTTTTAATACAAGGATGGAGGAGGAAACACTTTCTCCCTTCCTTGAAAGTGATTCGAAAAATGATAGTTGATTGTAATTGGAAGCAAGATGGTTTGTCTTTTTTTTCTTTTTTGTTTTTTTTTTTTTCCTGTCATACGATGGATTTTGTTAAATTAGATGTTAGATTAGTCACCAACGGGATTTGAACACGCCTCGTCATGCAAGGACTCAGCAACTTTTCACCACTGTGGTAAATGACCACTTGCGGAAGCAAGATGGTTAAGCACTATTTTTCTTCTATTTTGGAGGTTTTTATAGAGGCCCATTTGACTCCCACAAGCTCTCTATACTCTATTTTATGCAGCAATGAAAAACTCAATTTTTATCTAAGACCTACTACAATCTTTGGAGTAAAACTTAAATTTTAGGTTTTAAACCTACCCCAACCTGGTTCAGCCCTTGGGTCAAAAATGAGTTTTAACTCAAAACTCATTTTTAGGGTAAATTTAGTCCAGAATTCCCCCTAGGTTAGTGGGTTGACCCACCATATATTTGTAATTTTTTTTTTTTTTTGGGTTTTTTAACTGTAGTCATTCAAGAAGATTGAAATTCAAAATAAACCTAGTGTTAGATTACATATTGATTATAATCCCTTGATGTGTCTTTAATTCATAATAATAAATGTGCATTTTATTTAATCTCTCCCCATTAAATATTTAAATTTATTACTACACAAATTTTAATTCATTTTTTGACAAAATAGAGTTTTTTAATTTATTATTTTTATTTAACATTCTTCAAACTTGAAAGACTCAATTAATGTACCTAAATGTAGTACTGAAATATGTGTACAGAAATCTATTATGTTGAACTAATGTATTTACATGTTAGTACCGAAATGTATGTACCAAAATATATGCACCAAAATGTATTATATTAAATTAATGTACCTAAATGTGTATACTGAAATGTGTTATATTGAATTAATGTACCTAAATGTTTATATCGAAATGTATGTACCAAAATGTGTGTACCTAAATGTATGCAACGAAATGTATTATAATGAATTTAATGTATCTAAATGAAGAAGACAAAGTACATCGAAATATATTGTATAACAAAAATTAGTTTATCTAAATGTTTACAACAAAATATATTACAATAAATGAAATGAAAATTGTGGATGCAAATTTCCGCCTTCTCCTTCTTGGACAAAATTGCACCTACAAAATAAATAACACATTTAGTCAAGGCCAAAATGTGACATCCCACATCGCCCAGGGGAGTGATCCTTATATATTCCCATCCCTACCTAGCACGAGGCCTTTTGGGAGCTTACTGGCTTCGGGTTCTGTAGGAACTCCGAAGTTAAGCGAGAAAGGGGCTAAAGCAATCCCATGATCGGTGACCCACTGGGAAGTTGCTCGTGAGTTCCCAAAAACAAAACCGTGAGGGAATGGTAAGCACAAAGCGGACAATATCGTGTTACGGTGGTGGAACGGGCACGGGAAGTGATCCCCCCCGGGCCGGGATGTGACAATTTGGTATTAGAGCCTAACCCTAGCCGCGTATGTGCCGACAAGGACGTCGGGCCCCTAAGGGGGATGGATTGTGACATCCCACATCGCCCAAGGGAGTGATCCTTATATATTCTCATCCTTACCTAGCACGAGGTCTTTTGGGAGCTCACTGGCTTCGGGTTCCGTAGGAACTTCGAAGTTAAGCGAGAAGGGGGCTAGAGCAATCCCATAACGGGTGACCCACTGGGAAGTTGCTCGTGAGTTCCCAAAAACAAAACCATAAGGGAATGGTAAGCCCAAAGCGGACAATAGCATGCTACGGTGGTAGAGCGGGCCCCGGAAATGGTCTCCCTCGGGCTGGGATATGACAATTTGGTATTAGAGCATAACCCCGGTCGCTTGTGTGCCGACAAGGACGTCGAGCCCTTAAGGGAGGTGGATTGTGACATCCCACATCACCCAGGGGAGTGATCCTTATATGTATATTTCCATCCCTACCTACCATGAGGCCTTTTGGGAGCTCACTGGCTTCGGGTTCCATAGGAACAACGAAGTTAAGCGAGTAGCGCGCGAGAGCACTCCCAGGATAGGTGACCCATCGAGAAGTTCTCGTGTGAGTTCCCAAAAACAAAACTGTGAGGGCGTGGCCTGGGAAGTGATCCGCCTCAGGCTGGGATGTGACAATTGGAACTCACGAGCAATTTCCTAGTGGGTCACCCATCATGGGATTGCTCTAGCCCCTTTCTCACTTAACTTCGGAGTTCCAACGGAACCCGAAGCCAGTGAGCTTCCAAAAAGTCTCGTGCTAGGTAGGGATGGGAATATATATATAAGGATCACTCCCCTGGGCGATGTGGGATGTTACATTCCACCTCCCTTAAGGGCCCGAAGTCCTCATCGGCACACCACGGCCAGGGTTAGGCTCTGATACCAAATTGTCACCTCCCAACCTGGGGGGACCACTTCCCCGGCCCACTCCACCACTGTAGCACGATATTGTCGCTTTGGGCTTACCATTCAAATTGTCACATCCCGATCCGGGGCGGATCACTTCCCTGGACGATGTGGGATGTCACAATCCACCCCCTTAGGGGCTCGACGTCCTCGTCGGCACACACGCGGCCAAGGTTAGGCTCTAATACCAAATTGTCACATCCTGGCCCGGGGAGGACCACTTCCCAAGCCCGCTTCACCACCATAGCACAATATTATCCACTTTGGGTTTACCATTCCCTCACAGTTTTGTTTTTGGGAACTCACGAGCAACTTCCCAGTGGGTCACCCATCATGGGATTGCTCTAGCCCCCTTCTCGCTTAACTTCGGAGTTTCTACGGAACCCGAAGCCAATGAGCTCCCAAAAGGCCTCGTGCTAGGTAGGGATGGGAATATATAAGTATCACTCCCTTGGGCGATGTGGGATGTCATAATCCACCCCTCTTAGGGGCCTGACGTCATCGTCGGCACACACGCGACCAGGGTTAGGCTCTAATACCAAATTGTCACATCCCAGCCCATTGTAACATCCCACATCACCCAGGGGAGTGATCCTTATATGTATATTCTCATCTCTACCTAGCACGAGGCCTTTTGGGAGCTCACTGGCTTCGGGTTCCATCGGAACTCCGAAGTTAAGCGAGTAGCGCGCGAGAGCATTCCCAGGATGGGTGACCCATCGGGAAGTTCTCATGTAAGTTCCCAAAAACAAAACCGTGAGGGCGTGGTCAGGGCCCAAAGTGGACAATATTCTGTTACCGTGGAGTTGGGCCCGGGAAGTGGTCCCGCCCGGGCCGGGATGTGACACAAAAAGCCATATGCGCCCATAATGATTTTGGGGGGGGCTTTGGCCAAAGAACCTTCGCTGCCAAAGTTAGAATTTTGAGGGAATAGTGTTTGGAGAATTTTGTAGAGTTTTGCAAGAGATTTAGAAGTAGTTTTTTGAGAGAATGGAGAGCTATTTATAGGGATATGGCCAGCCTTATTAGGAGAATAGGGACCGGCCATTTGTGGTATTTTTTTAGTGTAATTTGTAGTTAATTAGCCATTAATAGATTAATTAGGTAATAAATCCATTAATTGACTAATTAACATAATTTAAAAGAAATGTTTTGGGGGTTATGAAATAATTACCTTGTGGAGAATATAGGATGAAGGTGGATGAAATAGTTTTGAATTTGTTACCTATTTTGGGCACTTTTGACTTGGTTGATGGATGATTACCCGCTGCTCGCACGTAAGAATCCCAGTATCCCTCAAGGGTATTTTTGTCATCTTCTATCAAAAATTCACGTGTCGCCTTGTGATTATTTTTGGCTCCACAAATGCCCCCACACCTATTGGGCTCCTTGCAGAAAAGGGCAACAGGTGTAGAGATTTTCTTGCTTTAGGAAACTTTGGATTGCTTCCTATTTTGATGTAGATTCCATCTTTAATAGAAAATTAGATCCTTCTAGGAAAAGGAAATAAATCTCTCTCAAAGCCTATTTAAGTCCACCTTAAGTGGGTTATTAAATCAACTTTGAAGAGCGATTTATTCTACCCTACAAGAGAGAAAGAGAGAGCTTAGAGGATATTTGTTCCCCCACCTCTAGCAATCTTTTACATCTTGCCCAAGGACCGTATTTCGATGCTTTCTTCGATTTCTTCGTGCCACACTGATGTAAGAAAATTTTCATTTTTCTTGTCTTCTTCGTGGATAGTGTTGTCGTGGGGCAGCCGTCAGGGTGGTGTGACACATCGGTTAGCAGGGGCTAAGAGTCGACTTGGCATGGGCCAAGGGGGTGGTTTGGCAGGGGCCATTGCTTGTGCTACTCGGCTTGATTGAAGCCAAAGATTGGCTCAGCATGGGCCGAGGAAGTGGCATAGCATGGGTAACGGTTTGGGCTGCCACGTCTGAAATGCTTGCCAAAAATGAGGAAACTGCTTGAGTTTGATTTCTCAGCTGTCGTAGATGGAGCAGTCAAGGATAGAGCTACCAAGATCAGAGTTGCTGAAGATGAAGTGTCAGATGAGCGAACTGTTAAGTGTAAAAGTGGTTGCTGCCCCTTAACCATTTATTGCTTAGTTGATCTTCAAGCATTTGATCTTTTGAGCTATGTGGCCTTCTCGCATTGAAGAGCTTACCCAGATGGGTGTCGGGGATTTAGTTTACCCTCTCACACTAGAGAGCAATTAGTTCATCCTCTCGCACTGGAGAGCAAACCCATATGTGTGTCAGGAAATTGGTTTACCCTCTCGCACTGGATAACAATTCATTTATCCTCTCGCGCTGGAAAACAAACCCATATGGGTGTCGGGGAATTGGTTTACCCTCTCACACTAGAGAGCATGGAAATCATTGTCGTGAGTGCAGCTGAGGAAAGCTGGACTGTTGGGACAACTGAAATAATCCTTAGCATGCCCCTGTTCTTGGTAGTTAGGATGGTGTGTCCTTCTGGTACTCGCCTGCCCCCGATGTGCCATTAGGCTGGGCTGCTACATTTGTCGAAACAAAAGTAGTCTTTATATCCAACAATCTATATGGATTAGTCTCGTCTGCTCGATCTTGTCATTGAAAGATAACTCGCTTATGTTGGTCATGTCTCATCAGAGAACCTTGTCAATAGTTTCGTTGCGCGAGAAATTACGCAATCACTCGGTCAGGAGCCTTTATACTTCTTCCTAAATTTGCCTTTATTGGGGGCAGCAGAACTCTCGGTTGCCCCCGGTCGTGACCTGTTGGTCTAGGCTGTTCTTCCATGTGTTCAGTTCGTCTATGTCGCGACTATGGTATGTGTGGTATGTTTCTAGCAGGTGAGGTGGTAACTCGCAGGCTGCTGGTTGAACTTGAATCGGATTGAGTGACTGCTTCTCTCCATCCTTTGTGCTGCTTACTTCGATGTGAGGTAGATGATGCTCCTTGCGGGCCTTGCCGCAAATGAACACTTCGCCTGGAAGGTTGTTCATGTTGATTATTGGAATGTGGCCCCAACCGTGAGTGTATGTTTGGTCGTGGACTTAACTTAGAGTGCACACTTCTCCACGCGCTAAGACGGGAGTATAAGCTATCTCGGGGGTCTAGTCGAGAGTGTACTATGTTAGAACACTCGGTTCATAACTGGTCAAGTGGCTGCTTGCCGGGACGCTGGTGGAGAGGTTTATCTGCCATTGTCCTTCTTTAGGAAACCTCGTCCAGGGCACGTTGGATCTCGGTGCGTTGCAAGAGTTGATTCACCAAGGTTGTCTGTTGTGCAAGGGCGCTCGTCAACTCTATGACTTGTCGAGATAAGTATTGTTCGCCATTTGGATTGGAAGAGCTTGCAAGAAATATGCCTCCTTGAGCAGTGGAAGTGTGGTAGGCTCCGGGCATGGGATTTGAATTAGGAAATGTCAAATCCACGGAGAAACGTGGTGAAAATACCCCTGGCTCGATGGTTGGTCCAGATGGTAAGCTGGGCCACGATAGTGGACTACTCGGTGGAAGCAAGCGGGGCCACGGAAGCAGGCTGGGCTACGAGAGTAGGCTACTCGGTGGGAGCAGGCGGGGCCACAAAAGCAGGCTGAGCCATGAGAGTAGGCTGAGCCACAAGAACAGGCTAGATCACAAGAGTGGGCTGTTTGGCGGGAACATGTTGGGCCATGAGAGTGGGCTGCTCGGCGTATGATGCACGCGGATGCAAGGCTTGGGCTCAGCTTGGCAATGCGTTGAGCTGGCGTTGGGTGTGGAGTGACATGGCTTGGGCCATGGCCTTAGTGCCGTGAGCTGCCTTGGATGGCACGGCTCGGGTCGTGATGGTGACACTATGGACCTCGTCGCGAATGGCTACCATGGTAGCCACCGCGGTGGTTCCCGTGGTGGTGGTGTCTTTCCACCTATTGTCACATTTAGCCTCGTGGATCGCCGTGGTCCAATCTCTTAAGTGTTGAAAATTTTCATTTGTTGAATTTTCTAAATTTCTAACCATTGTACTTCTTTTTTACGTTTTATCAAAGAATTTTTGCAAATAAAAAATTTTAATAATAAAAACGTATGAGTAATCTACAAATGGACAAGAAAATAGAAAACCTTGGATGCGAGAGTCTTCTACGAGTATGAGATTCAACTCTCAATGAAAGCATCCATTTGTGGATGCAATTTTCCGCCTTCTCCTTCTTGAACAAAATTGCATCTACAAAACAAATCACACCTTTGGTCATGGCCAAAAAGCCTCACGCGCCTATGATGAATAAGGGGGGGCTTTGGCCGAAAAACCTCCGATGCCAAAGTTAGAATTTTGAAGGAAGAGTGTTTGGAGAATTTTGTAGAGTTTTGCAAGAGACTTGGAAGTAATTTTTTGAGAGAATGGAGAGTTATTTATAGGGATATAGCCGGCCCTATTAGGAGAATAGGGACCAGCCACTTGTGATATTTTGTGGGTGTAATTTGTAGTTAATTAGCCATTAATAGATTAATTAGGTAATAAATCTATTAATTGACTAATTAACATAATTTAAAAGAAATGCTTTAGGGGTTATGGAATACTTACCTTGTGGAGAATATAGGATGAGGGTAGATGAAATAGTTTTGAATTTGTTACCTATTTTGGGCACTTTTGACTTGGTTGAGGGATGATTGCTCGCTGCTCGCGCGTAGGAATTCCAGTATGCCTCAAGGGTATTTTTGTTCTCTTCTATCCAAAAATCCACGTGTCGCCTTATGATTATTTTTTGCTCCACAAAAATTATAATTATAGTGAAGTAAAATTAATATATTAAATGAGGAAGAAAAAGAGAAATCATTAAAAAAAAAAAACAACATAATTAATAAATAGGGTTATTAATATATCAAGGGATTAAAATTAAATTTTGATCTTACTCATGGTTTTAATCTAAAAGTCATTTTTGACACACCCCGACCCGGAATGTCCACTAGGACTCCGAATCGAGCTGTGCTGACCGACACCTGGAAGGTGACGAAGCCATAAAGTGCAGTTATAAGGAAAATGTGAAAAAATTTAAACCTTCGTGTGCCTAAGTATCAGAGTGCGCTACTGTATTCGACTTATACTCTGACGACACGTGTGAAGTGGGTGCATACCCGCTCTTGACCCACTAGGAAGTTTTGCTCTCGTGAGTTCCTAGAAACAAAACGGTGAGGGTGTGGTCGGGGTCCAAAGCGAACAATATCGTGCTACGGTGGAGTTGAGTTCGGGATGTGGTGGGGGCCCAGGCCAAGATGTGACAATTTTTTCCGAGGATTAAAATGAAGTTTTCTATTTTTTTTAGTTATATGTATAAATTCACTGAATCCAACGGCTAAGATCTAATATAATCAAATCTAACGGTAAAGAAAAAAAAATTAATGGTCTAATTTAAATTCAACAGATAAATTAATTAAAAAAAATCATTCATGTGTGTCATATTCTTTCATAGTATTATGGTGTCAGTTTAGTGATTTTTCATTAGTCAAAATGTTCATGACATTAAATTAGGATAGTCTACATAATTTATTTTTTAAAAAAAAAAGTTACTTAAGAATCCTATATTCAATCTTCAATAATTTTGGACTAAAAATTTAACTATGAAGGGTTGGAGCAGAAAACATGTTTTTGAGTTGAAAATTTTAGAGTACGTTTGGTACTCTACTTGAATCCAGCATTTTCAACTCAAAAACAATTTTCAAGTTTTAGGCCTTAAAAACTTGTTTGGTAGAACTACTTTAAAATTTGAACTTAAGACTAACTAAAAAAGGCTTATTATATTAATACCCCACAAATTGTTGAATAAACCACACATACTTAATACACCCCACATTTACTTTTTCACTTAAAAATTATCTTCATACACCCCACATACTTAATACACCCTACACTTGCTTAATACCCCCACACCCCACATTCTTAATATACAACTTATATTTTCTACGTACACCTTACATTTTCTATACACCCCACATTTCTCAAATCTTATAACATTCATTTTTAATTTTTAGGACTGAATCTAAACATTTGAACATTTAGTTTGTCAAATGATTTCAAATTAGGTTCAGCTTCATTTGATGTCTTAACTCGTAATTCCAAGTTGCGTTCATCAAGAGAGGACTTCAAACTTTCAACACGAGCCCATGCCTTGCATTCTGAATCTCTAGATTCCAAGACATCCCTGTGAATAGAAAAGAACCACATGCCAAGAACATATTACATTTGCACAATGAAACCAACACATGAAAAGAAAACCAGCCGTTTTTGTATAATCACATTAATTTATGGAACTCAATTAATACAGTTGAGTTACAACACTATTGAATTAAAGACAGCACTATGCAAGTGAACTAGAACATGAGATCTCAAAAATTCAGTTGTAAATAATTAAGTAAAACCCCCGCTGCACACTTTACAAAATTTGTATTGATTTAGTTAATAAAACAGAAACGATTTAATACTAGAAGCACACTTCAAAAAGCCTTTGATACGCTGAGAAGTGTCATTCTTTGCACAATATTCAAAATTGAAGTTGTTGTTGGAGTTTGAGACCCTCTTGTCCCACATTAGTCAACAGTATTTTTTCACTAGCCTTTATATAGGCTTATTCCTTTTTCTTAGTAATTAGAACTTGGACCATTTGGAAATGGATTGAAGGCTTGGGCCTTATGGTTGTGTGGATTAGGCTTGATGATTATACTATAATATTAATATTAATTAATCAAGGGCACTTGGGGCCAAAGAATTAAAATTAATCTGATCAATTAGTTTTAATTTCGAATAAAGTTTTTAATTAAATTAATTAAAAACGTTTTGATTAATAGACACAACTCTTTGGAAAGAGTTGTATCTCTTTGGAAAGAGTTGTATAGCTTCAGATACATCCAAAAGGTGTTTGAAGAGGTATGAAAGAGCCTATATAACTAGAGTCCTCAGTTCCATCAGATATCATCTTTTCTTCCTCCTTATCTTCCGTACAAACTTTCCAGAGAGTAAACACACAAAGCAATTCGCTAGAGTTCTATAATCCAGTGCGGATTGTAGAATTAGGTAGTTGTATCCTGGTCGAGCAGACGTTGTAGAACCACAAGCATACGAGTGGGACGGAAATACTGTTCGAAGGACATAGCGTTTGCGCTAGCCTCTACCTTCAATTCATTCAAGTTAGTATCATATTAATTCTGTATTGCAAGTATTTTTGAATAATAAAGTATAAGTATTTCGATTCTGTATTTCTGTTATTTTATTGTTTCTACATTGTTCTCCAACAGTTGTGCACAACTAAATAACCAAAAACCAGTAAATGCGCCTCACCTTGAATCAGTCAACTCATTTCTATACATTTCGAAGATCAGATTTAACTCTGAGTCACTTTCCTTTAAATCTTGGACCTACACCAAATAAATGAGGGAAATGAAAAATTGATCTAAACAAATCACATGAGAGCGAAAAAGTACAAAGCAAATTTATAATTTGAGAGCCACTGATATTTAATAATATATGAACAGATGCAACTCAATTTCATGCGTGTGGCTGTCTAACATTCAATTGAAATAGATTCCTATAGTTGCTACCCTTTTTCTCAAGGGTGGCCACATAAAATTTTGCCTTTCTTAATCGCTAAACTTTTCTCTTTGGGATGACAAGGCGGGTTTTCCTATACATATGATGTCATTCATATATTGAAGAACTAGGTCTTCATCTTTCTAATACAAATAACATAAAAGAACCAACAAATTTGATGGGGACTGGCACCAAATAATTCCATTAGACTTTCAAAATTACCTTCTCTCAATACATGTGGAAGGTACATCGATTTCGTGTTCTACTCGTGAAAAATATTTTTTCTCAATTAACATGTCTGTAGTTTCATTAGTTAGGGTTTCGCTCAACAATGGAGGGTGGGAGAGATTTTGATAGTTGAAGAGAAATAATATGTTAAAAGTGATTTGGGGTGTATTTAGAAATTTTTTTTTTTAAACCTAATAAGGTCAAAATTGTCATTGCATAGTGAGGTAAATAAGTTATTTAATATTAAATTTTAATGTGGGGTGCTAATATAAAAAGCCCTAAAAAATATAGTTTATTCTCTAAAAACATAAAAAGTGAGTTTTTAGAGTTTTTAAATTTAAACTCTCTCCTTTCTTTTCTCTCCCTCCCCTCTCACTCCATTCTCCAAATATATCTCTCTTCTCTTTTTTTTTTTTTCCCGTCTCTCCTCCAATCCGTTAACTTCATTCTTTCGGTTCTTTCTCTCACTCATCTTCCTCTCTATCTCGTCGAATCCTCTCTCTCTTCTTTCTTTTTCCTTCAATCATCTCTTACTTTCTTTCCTCCTCTCTCCTCTTTCTACCTCTCTTTTTAGATCTCTTTATTTAGTTTAAGTTGTAAAATTTAAAAATTTTGAATCGCAAACCAATCAAGTTTTTGAGTCTTAAAGAAAATTGTTTTCAAGAAATGTTCTAAAGAAATTTTTTGAGAAATGTTCTAAAGAAATTTTTTGAGAAATGATAAAAATTTTAAATAGGATACCAAACAGACCCTTAGGTTTTAACTCAAGGATTGAAGTCACTCAGTACTACGGTCTGGTGGTATTTCTCTTCACTTAGAAGTGAGAGGTCTTAGGTTCGAATCTCGTGGATGGCAAATTCGATACCAAATTAAGCTACCCAATGTGTGGCTTAGCCAAACTCCCACTCTTCCTAATGCAAAAATATCGATGTACTAAAAAAAACTCAAGAATTGAACACGATCTAAAAAAATTATTATTATGAATTTTTGATACTCCCTCTAATGCAAAAATATCGATGTACTAAAATAAAAAAATAATTCAAAGATTGAAGTATAAAAAAATTATTATTATGAATTTTTGTAGAGGCCCATTTTGCTCCCACAAGCTCTCTGTACTCTACTTCACGCCCGTTGATTAAAAGTTATCCTTGAAATCGGAATGCAACAAGCTCGCCGCCCATTGAAGAACTTTAGGTACCGTTTAGTACGCAGACAGGATGGAACAAAACGAAACGGGACAGGATGAGACAGAACAGTGGTTCCATGTTATGTTTGGTATGCACAGGACAGAACGGGAGAGTTGTTCCGTTTTGAGTTTGGTGCGCAGGACGGAGAACGGAACCAAAAGATTAAAATGACTAACTTACCTATGTTCTGTCTGTTGTTTGGTACAAGATTGGGACGGGACAGAACAAATTTTTTTTTTCCTTTTTGCCGTTATTTATCTATGATATATTTTTTACACTATACTTGGACTTTCATGTGTTCATATATTCGTACCGTGTATAATAGAAATCAAGAAACATGTATTTTTACTTCTTGCTGCTACTTATCTATGATAAATTTTGTACACTATATTTGTTCTACCATGTCTACGACTCTTTTCAAAAACGAAACATCACAACATAAGTTTTTGGGGTAACAAAAACGTTCTAGGTTTAAAAAAATAACACAGAACCCAATCCAACAAAGGAAAATCCAAAATATGTAACCTAATCCAATCCAACAGAACCCCAAGACATCATATTTATAGATTTCAGCACATAAAAATCGAAACCTGAACACTGAAAAAGTGAATCCAGATAGAGGGATACCTCTGAATGTAGTACTGCTCAATAGGGGGAGTGGAATCAGATAAACAGAGGTGGATCTTTGGTTGCAGATGCAGTATTGGGTAGATCGAAACACTATAAAACACAAAGAAATCGAAACAAGCAAACCAGAAAAGAATACAAAGAAATCGAAGCACTACAAAATACAAAGAAAATCAATAGAATTAGGAACTGGGTGTTAATGAAATCGAAAATCAGGAAAGAATAATAATGCCACTTCAAATTTACATCTAAATTAATTAAAGGACCTCCTGGAAGCAATTTTTTTATTTTCAGTTGCCAATGCAGTATTGGGCAGATTGAAGCACTACAAAATACAAAGAAAGAGAGACCGAGAGGCTAAACAATCAGATCGAACCTGGAACGGAGATGCAGAGCTAAAGTTCATAGAGAGGCTACACGGAAAAGGTTGAGGAGGAAGGTTGCGAAGGGGAGATGCAGAGCTGAAGAAGTTCACAGCGGCAGAGAAAAGAAGATGATAGTTAGGGTTTGTTGTATGGTTTAAATGGTGTAAATATTGAAAAAGATAAGGGGTATTTTTATCTTAAAATGTTAAAAATTTGTGTTCTACAGAGGTTGAACAAGTCGTTCCAGGGGGAGGAGGAATAAAAAATCACTCAAAACTTGTCCTGTGGAACAGCTTGTTCCACCCGTTTTAAGCACACCAAACGTGGAACATAATGTTTCGTTTCACTTCGTTTCGTCCCGTCCCACTTACCAAACGATACCTTAGAACGCAGTCGACCAACGAGCCCCGCATTTACATTTTTGTCGCAAGAAGAGGTCAGCGCATGAATTGCGTTAGCCCGAGGTCAACCAACTCAGGTTGGGCTTGGTGCCCAATTAGCCTGGTCTCCAGCCTGTCGGCAATTGACGAGGTTGCCAAAAATGGATCGAGAGAGTTTCGGAGTGGTTTTAGGCCTTTGACATGGCTAGAATGTTTGACGAGTGGAAATGCTCTAATAGACACGCAAGTGGTGGTTTTTCAAAAACAAAAATAAAAAAAATAAAAAATTAGATACGCAAGCGGTGAAGTGGGCTTGTAAATACGCACTTTTTTTTTCAATTTATTAGGTTTCAGGTCAAATTTTTTTTTTTTTTATAATTTAATTAATTTAATGTAAATTATTCTATTATTGACAAATAAATAAAAAAGTGTTATGAATGCAAAATAAGTCCTTAACCAAAAAACAGATACACGATAAACAACTCAATGCCCCGAACCAAGTAAAATCAAGAAAATTCAGCTGGTGTAACTTTAGGCCTGGGAGGAGACGGACATCAAAGCAATTCAATAGGGGTAAGGGGGACACAGGTTGTGGAGCAATGGTAAGAAATTGTGGTAAAGTCTGAGCCAAAAGCCCCAAATCAAAGGATTAAAACCTTGAGAAGTAGGCAGGTTATTTTCTACAGGATGTAAAAAGGTTGGTTACTTTTAATGTTTATGTATATAAAGATACATTTACCGTAAAGGGTGGAGAATAAACTGATATCAAACTTCTCATTTATAAAAAAACTTGAGTTTAGAGCCTCTTACTTACTCATAGAAAAAAAATACTATTAGAAATAGCAGTAATTGACTTTTTACTCTTTAATATTTCCCGGCTTTCCTTGATGTCTGATTAAAGAAAGGACCTGGATTGTTTGCCCTCCTCATCTCATACCCTTCACATCCCCTCCTATTTCTACGGTTACGGTTAAGCCACGTCAACATTTTATATTCTCATTGTTTTTTGTTTTATTATTTCTATAAAAGAATCAATATAATATGTTGATGTGACTTAACGGTGACCACATAATATAGGAGGGGATGGGAAGGGCAGACAATCCAGATCCTTAAAGAAAAGTAACAAAGCTAGTCGGTACACAAACACAAACACAACACACATGATCTGATTGACCCCGTGAGTTGTGCTACGCCTTTTATTACGAATCTCAATTCTCATCGTGTCCATTTACTTTAAATCGTGCGGTCATAAATCATTAATTAAACACAAATAGTATTTGATAAAAACTGATGATACGATATACGATACATGAACGCGATTCACGAATCCTTAAGATTCTCATCAAAAGAATCCAGAGATGACCCAGTTGGTTTTAGTACTATCCGAGTTAAGGCATAGTATTAGTTTACTTCACCCAGAGTCCAGAGTGCCATTTAACCCAAAATTCCAAATGCCTTAAAATATTAGATCCATTCAAGATTCAACCCAGCCATTAGCAATTTAGCATTGCTTTTGTCCAACACAGTAATTCAATGCCATTGCTTCACGCAACATGCAGACTGCTAATTTTATTTGATCCACAATTTGAAGACTGTTTTTACCAACATTATGGTCGACGGTCAATACGGCCTGAGCCTTATCTATTGTACTGATTGAAAATGTCCGGATAAACTACAGTAACAGATTTATATTCAGGCCTTCTTGGTCTTCATCTTTTTGGCAGGTGGGGGAGGAAAGAGCGCAGGGAACTGTTGACTCTAAATTCTCATTTACAGTAAAGGGTGGAGAATAAACTGATATCAAACTTCTCATGTATAAAAAAACTTGAGTTTAAAGCCTCTTACTTACTCATAGAAAAAAAATACTATTAGAAATAGCAGTAACTGACCTTTTACTCTTTAATATTTCCCGGCTTTCCTTGATGTCTGATTAAAGAAAGGACCTGGATTGTTTGCCCTCCCCATCTCATACCCTTCCCATCCCCTCCTATTTTTGCGGTTACGGTTAAGCCACGTCAACATTTTATATTCTCATTGTTTTTTGTTTTATTATTTCTATAAAAGAATCAATATAATATGTTGATGTGGCTTAACGGTAACCACAGAATATAGGAGGGGATGGGAAGGGCAGACAATCCAGGTCCTTAAAGAAAAGTAACAAAGCTAGTCGGTACACAAACACAAACACAGCACACACGATTTGATTGACCCCGTGAGCTGTGCTACGCCTTTTATTACGAATCCCAATTCTCATCGTGTCCATTTATTTTAAATCGTGCGGTCATAAATCATTAATTAAACACAAATAGTACTTGATAAAAACTGATGACACGATATACGATACATAAACACGATTCACGAATCCTTAAGATTCTCATAAAAAGAATCCAGAGATGACCCAGTTGGTTTTAGTACTATCCGAGTTAAGGCATAGTATTAGTTTACTTCACCCAGAGTCCAGAGTGCCATTTAACCCAAAATTCCAAATGCCTTAAAAGATTAGATCCATTCAAGATTCAACCCAGCCATTAGCAATTTAGCATTGCTTTTGTCCAACACAGTAATTCATCCACAATTTGAAGACTGTTTTTACCAACATTATGGTCGACGGTCAATACGGCCTGAGCCTTATCTATTGTACTGATTGAAAATGTCCGGAAAAACTACAGTAACAGATTTATATTCAGGCCTTCTTGGTCTTCATCTTTTTGGCAGGTGGGGGAGGAAAGAGCGCAGGGAACTGTTGACTCTAAAAACTACTAAGCTTACGTGGTATGCAAGCCGAGTAATTAATAAGCTAACTACGTCATTCGCTTGTATGCGGGGCGTGCCAACTCGTCAACCAAGTTCGGGTGGGGAGTAAAATATGTTGATGTGGCGTTGGGCGCGCTACTAACTTCTTGATCTCGCGATTGCGGTCGAGGAAGGAACACGTCTCGGCCTTCGGGTTCTAGAGCCTGAAGACAAGGCTGCTAGTTTCTTCGAAGTTAACAAATCGTTGGCACCGGGTTCGAACTTGGTAATTATATTCATGAGAGTATAAATATGTCGAACTGGTACTAGACTATACGGACACAAATACTCGAAAGACATAAATCTCTGGATTGTAAATGTGGTTCGGTCATGGGAATGCCTAACTCACTTTTGAATATCCAACCATAAAATAAAACTCGACTTTCAATGTGCCGAGCCTAGTAACCTTGTAACACCTCACTTCACCAAGAAGGCTGATAAAATGACCTCATTTATATGTTTTCACCATATAAATGTCTTTTTGGTCAGCCTCCTCAGATTTCTCATCTTAAAATCTTTGGTTGTGCATGTTATCCTCTTTTAAAACCCTATAATACTACTAAGTTGCAACCCAAAACAACTCGGTGTGTGTTTATAGGATATGCAGGCTAATACAAAGGTTATTTGTGTCTTAATCCACTTACTGGAAAAATCATGGTTTCCAGACATGTGTTATTTGATGAATTTGACTTTCCATTTTCAAATTCTCAACAATCATCCATTCACTCTCATAACATTTCATCTCAATCACAAGTATTTATCCCTATATCACAGTCATTACCACTATTAGTCACTTCCCAAAACATAGTCATTCCTCCTCAACCATCTTCTTCACTTGTTTTATCCCCTACAGCCTCAAAGTCTTCCAATTCCATAACCACTAGAGCCACAGAGTTATTGCAAAACCTTCCCTCTAATGCTCAGAATTTTTGGATTCCTCTCACCATAATTAATCTTGTGAGCCAGCATCTTAGAGTTCTACACAGTCTCAAATCCCTGTTGATCCAAATTTTCAAACAGAAAATCTATCTGTTGTTCTTCCCATTCCCTCAGTTAGTTTGCATCCCATGCAAACTCGGTCCAAAGGTGGAATCTCTAAAAGGAAAGTGTTCACAGCAACTGTTCAATCATTTGCAAATGTCATTAAACCTACTTCATACAAATCTGCTAGTAAAATTCCTGAGTGGCAAGCAGCAATACAAGAAGAGATAGATGCTTTTCATGCTTAGAAAACTTGGAGTCTAGTTCCTCTACCCTCTGGGAAGAATTTGGTTGGATGTAAGTGGGTGTATAGGATTAAAATTCACTCTGATGGTTCTATAGCTCGATACAAAGCTCGATTGGTTGTAAAAGGATATGATCAAGAGGAAGGTATTGATTATAGTGAGACTTTTAGCTCTGTAGTTAAATCCACCACTGTGAGGTTGATTCTGCTTTGGCATCACAATTCAATTGGTCCTTGAGACAATTAGATGTCAAGAATGTATTTCTGCATGGTGAGTTAAATGAAAAAGTATATATGACCCAACCTCTAGGATTTCAGAGTGACATTCATCCTTCTCAGTATATGTGTAAGCTAAATAAGTCATTATATGGGTTGAAGCAAGCTCTACAAGCTATTTGCTTGGTTTGGTGATAAGCTTATATTTATATATATTTTATATCAAATTCACTTGCCTTTTTCTTAGTTAGTTCCTTATATTTTTGAGTTATTTACTTTGTTTTTGTATTTTCTAGGATTTGTCAAGCAAAGAAAAGAAAAATAACACAAGTGAAATTTTAAGTAACAAATTCGTCAAAACTGTCTGTGCAGGTCAGCTGACTTTGGAAGCAAGTTGCGGACAGCTCAGAATGAATTAGAGAATGAGCCTTATATGCTTGGAAAGCTACGGATGTCTATTTTCTGGAGCATTTCGCGATTGTTAATATCAGTTTTCTAGAAGAAGTTATGGCCATTTTAACACTGAAAGGTTCCCAAGAGGCTGAGCAGTTTGTAACTGACAAGAAAGCATTGAAAGCAATAAATCCAATAAATCTAGCAGCCAAAATTGATGCAATCAAGAACAAACCAGCTGACACCTATTCAAATATCAGAGGAAATGGAATTAAAGATGAGGATTAAGAGGGAGTTATTGGCATAAAGGCTACCCAATGAGTTACAATTGTTTCACCATTTCCTCTCACTTATTGTCATCAATAAATGGCTATTAGTGGGTGAGTTAAGGAGAAGAAAATGATGCAGCAAGAATTGGTTTAGAAGTAGCATTGGGGAAGGAAGGAAAGGGGAGAGCCTTAGTCAATTTCTTTCGGTTCTATTTTCTCAAACTCATGTCTATCTTTTGTTTTAACTTAAGGATTGTGTAACTAAATTTTTAGTAGTTAGGGGCTGTTTGAAGCCCCGAATATGATTGCAAGTTTGTTATGACATTTCGTTTGAATTACTTTTACGAATGGATGAAAATTGGTTCACTACTTGTCTCATTGATGAATTCTTTTTGTGTTATCTACGGATGCATACTTAGTAAGCATATCTAGAATTCTAATGCTATGAATATGTGTGTGCCTGCCCTTGTCGAATGAGGACCTATATATGTTCTAGAGTAGTACTTGTTAATTGCGATTAACATGTGAATCAATTTCTAGGATAAGTAAGACAACGCTAGTACTTACGATGCCTTGTGATGACTCAAACTCTTTTCGTTCTTAATGATTTCTACTTGTTAAATCTATGAACACACCATTCTAGATTGCATGTTAGGGACTAAGTTAAGTTGAAAACGCCATTCTCTTAACATACTACATAAGAAAGAGTAATAGGTTGGGTTCTAACATTGAGCCAACTTGAGCATCTTCATCCGGAAATGAAAGGAATTTGAATGAAACATAACATGTTTGCATGATTATTTGGTGGTGGATAGCAATTCCCCTAACTCGTTTTTCTTAATTTGTGAACTACTTAAAAATCTGTCTCTGTCTTGTTTTTGTTCGATTTAATTTAAATATCAAATCAACTCCAAAAATCCCAAAAATTTGTGTGAGTGTAGCTCTGTGTGTCTAGTATCTGCATATAAAATTTCGTAGACTTTAGATAAGTGTAAGTCGGTCTAATAATTATTTTTCGGTGGCTGGTCAGTAGGGACAACAGCCCAGTTTTTATGACATTCTAAGTAGTTAGATAAAACAATCTTCTGCGGGAAAGACCCTTATTTTCATATGCTACAATTGATAAATATTATTGTTAATAAGGAAAATTAATAGGACATTTGTGTGCTACTTTGTGGTGTGCTTTTAATCCTATTATTTGGGTTTTAAGTCCTCTTTTGCAGATCCTTCACTATTTGTTAAACATAATGTTGTTGGTACAGTTGTATTGTTACTCTATGTGGACGATATTATTCTAACAGGCAATTCCTCTACAATGATTGATGATGTTATTATGGAACTAACCAAAGAGTTTGAAATGAAGGATTTGGGCCGGCTGAATTACTTTATAGGGTTGCAGATTGCTTATCAATCTGGTGGCTTGTTTGTCTCTCAGTCACAATACATCAAGGATCTGTTAAACAAAGTTGATTTGCAAGATTCCAAGCCTTATCCTACCCTTTGTTTACCATATCACAGACTTATCAAAGATGAGGGCACTCTATATCACAGTCCAAAGCAATATAGGAGCATTGTTGGGGCCTTGCAGTATGTGACTTTTACAAGGCCAAACATAGCCTTTTCAGTAAATCAATGTTGCCAATTTATGCATAATCCCATGAATTCTCATGTTGTTGCAATTAAGAGAATTCTTAGATACCTCATTGGAACAATAGACTATGGTTTGTGCTTCAAACCTGGAAAATCACATCTGCAAGCATACAGTGATGCAGATTGAGCAGGTGATCCTAATGATCGCAAATCAACTTCTGGTCATATTGTATATTTTGGTTCAAGTCCCATATCTTGGGCTTCCAAGAATCAACACACCGTGTCCAGATCTTCAACTGAGGTAAAATATAGAGCATTAGCTATTGCAGCTGCAGAATTGGCTTGGATTAGACAATTATTGTGTGATCTTCATTTTTTTGTGTTCACTGCACCAGTGATTTACTGTGATAATATTTCAGCAATTGCTTTATCTTCTAATCCAGTATTTCATTCTCGGGTGAAGCACATTGAAATAGATTACCATTTTGTCAGAGAAAGGGTGATTCGAGGAGATTTGAATGTTTGTCATGTGTCCTCCAAAGAACAATTTGCAGATATTCTCACCAAGGGTCTTGCTGCACCTTTATTTCAGTCTCATTGTTCCAATCTATTGCTTAGTTCATGCAAGCATGAGATTGCAGGGGGATGTAAAGATGTATTAGATGCTTCAAATATTGACAAGTGTATGTAGATTAGGGTGCTAAGCAGTTAAGTTTGTTATTAGTAGTTAGCTTGCTTAGTGACTAAGATAGCCTTGTCTATATATATGTGCAGCTGTTGTAACTCAGATGATTGATTCAATACATACAAGATATAATTTCCTTCTCTTTCTAAAACTGCTATTCTCTCGAATCTCGCTCTATCAAGAACACAGATGATGAAGAATCTCTTTGTATTCTGATAGATCCAGTCGTGGCTGGTTTCAAAGTCGAGGAATTCTTCCTACACTCGCTGCTACTTTTCCTTGCTCTTCCTATCTTCCCAACCATGTTGCAGTTGCTTCTTTATCTTCTAGATATAGTAACATTGGTTCTTCCTCTAATGGTTGTAACTATTGTGGTGATCGTCGTCATTCTAGTGAAAACTGTTTCAAGTTTCCTTTCTCCAAAGGTCGATATCTGTTTCCACAATCTCATGATATGATGGCTGCCTCTTCTGTGGGCAATGAACAATCCTCTAAATGGTATACCAACAATGGCGCATCATCACATATCACCAATGATTTAGCTAATTTGAGCCTCTCCATAGATATACTGGTCAAGATCAAGTCGTTGTTGGTAATGGTGCAGGTTTGTCTATTAAGCATATTGGTTCCTATTCCGTGTCTAAATTTCCTTTAAATTATGTGTTGCATTGGCCTTCTACTTCCGCTAATTTGTGCTGATAACCATTGCTACTTCATTTTCACTCATATTGATTTTTTTTGTGAACGCTCTATCCACTGGGAAGACGTTTTTCCACGGCAAGAGTGAGAATGGATTGTATCTGTTTAGTGTAGGTTCGTCGAAGTTTCCCTCCAAGACCGTGGCTTTCTTTGGACAATGAACGTCTTCATTTGTGTGGCATTAATGTTTCGATCATCCATCTTATGCAATTTTTAATAACATTATGTCTTCTGTTCCTATTAAGGATTCTAGGTTACCTAGTTTTTGCTCTACTTGCCCATTGAGCAAAAGCACTAAATTACCTTTTGCTTTGTCTCCATCTGTTTCCGTTTGTCCTCTTCAATTGGTCCATTGTGAGGTTTGGACTTCATCAATTGCCTCTCCAAGCATGTGTTTGTACTGCTGTGGCATGACCTCATTAATGGCCTGTGGACTGGAAAGTGTAGAGTCCAATGTTAAACTTAAGCATATCATTCTGTGTTTCGTTTATACAGGTATTATTATGCTTTGGAGTTGTGACGGAGAGAAAGGGATAAAAGTGAATTTCTTTGTTGAAAGAGTGAGTACATTCTGTTAGTTAAATTGCAACAGCAGGGCAGTCAGTTGGATTATTTTCATGTGAAAAGTGGAATGAGAAAACTGAACACAGATTGAGAAAGGGATAATACTATTTATCATATCATATTTCCACCGGAAATTAAAGAAACAAACATTTTAACAGTTAAGGCCCTCCCCACCCCACCCCACCCCCTCCCTCCTCAAGGCCTCAACCTAAGCAATTGAAGCAAAAGTACACGCTAGTAGTAGTACTAAACTGAAAGAAAATTGAATTCAAGAGTGAGAGAAGCTGGTGGCAATGGGGATAACGATGACGAGAATGAGCAGCAGAAGAATTATCAACCCGATACACATCCACTTCCTGCTGCTCCTCTGGTAGCCCTTGGCGGTGTTGAGATGTTTTGTTCCATCCTTGACATAGTGGGAAGCATTCATCACATGGTGTTCTATATCATCCATCTGCTCCCCCTGAGCCTCCACCATTACTGCCATGTCTAAGAAAAGCTGATGCAACTCCAACAGGCTCCTCTCAATGTCCTTGGCCGTGTCGTGCCTGTCCTGTATCTCCACCACCGTTTCCAACACCTTCCCCCTCCCATGCTCCTGTATTGCCTTCCCCAGAAACTCCTCTGCCCCGTTCCCACCCCCATTCGAGATTATCTTTTCAATCACCTCCTCATCCGCCTGCTCTCCCGTGACCGTGAAGTAGCGTCTCCCAACGGTCTCCTTGTACTCGCTCATCATCCTCTGCCTCAGACTCTGGAAATCCATCATAAGCTCCTTGAGCTTCTTGCGCAAGCCACTCGTCACCGCCATCCTCGTTCTGTAAATCGGAGTGCCTTCTTTGTAGGCGGAGAGCCTCCTGTTGGCGGCGTTGGCACGATCCATGTCCTCTAGCTGAGATCTGATGGTCCTTGTTTTCTTCAGCACTGCCGTAATATCCGCATTGATTCTGCTGCGCAAGGATTGCAAAGCCTCGGACTTGTGGAGGGACTTGCTCTCCTCGTTGGCTTGCTGCAGACGCACGAGAATGTCGCGAACAGATGCCATCTCCTGCTTCACCTTCTCGGCCTCTTCCAGGAACAGACCAAGGTCGGTGTGCATATTTGTGGTGGAGGATGACATCTCCACATTGTTATGATGCCCGGCTTCCAAGTCCAAATCTTTCATAGCCTCTTTCTTTAGATCCACGTAGTTGGTGAACGACTTTGTCATCAGGTCGTTCATCTTTCTTTCTTTCCTTTTATTTCTTCTTCTTCTTTGTTCGTTCCAAAATTCCAAGGAAAGATCAGATCACCTGCATTAGTAATTCATTGTACAATTAAACAAAACTGGATTAGATCCAGATTGATCTACTAAATAGTAAATTCAACTATCTACCTCTAGACCTAGGAAATCGAAATGAATTAGTTTGAAGAGGGATTTAATTTATGCGTACCTTTTTTTTCCAATTACGGAGTTGGATAAGCAAATCAACAGCTAGCCAGTACTACTTCAGTTGCTTGTTTATATGAAGGAGAATTAGGCAAAAAAATGAGCGAGAACTAATAGATGTATATCAGAATCAGATGCCTAAATTTCAAATGGAAATCCAACAAACAAGGAAGCTGATCATCTGCTTTTATCACAATGAGATTCCCAAAACGGCTGCGTTCAAGTTTTTAAACAACTTCTGTATTACCAAACTAGCCGTTGACAGGTCACAAACAAATAAAAGAAAAAGGAACTAGCCGTTGGAGTCCCAACGGCTATAATTCAAATATTCGTCAACTCCGTACTTTTTTGTGATGTGAAAGAATTTGGGCTAAAATTGTATGCCTATGGAAGTTGGGCTCAGCCAACAGATCGATGTGAGCTTAGCCATTCTTCTACTCATGTACCCAATAAAATAAAGGGGAAACTTGATATAAGTCTAATTTTTTGAGCCAATAGTAGGAATAGTCCAGTTTATTAAAATAAGTCCAATTTGTTATATTTAATTATTTAATTATCAATAGTTATCTGTTCAATGATAAGATTTATTATAAAAATCAAATTTCTTCCCAATTATCTCTTTGCTTATTTCTTTTTATTTATCTTTTTGTTATTTATCGTTCTTCCTCCTACTTTAAACCCCATTTATAGATTTTATTTTTAATTTTTATAATCGACCTATATTACAGGTTAATTATATTTATCTACCTATATGACAGATTCTTTTTTTATAATCAACCTGTCACAGATTAATGTGTCTTACTTGTAGGTATGTTATGTTTTTTCTACCCTTTAATTAGGTTTCATATCTCACATGTAGGTATATTATATACATTCATATATTTGTTACTTGAGTTAGGGTAGAATGTTTTGCAAATAAATTTATTTTAGTTTTGTTAGAAGATATTAAATATATTATTTTGGAGTTGGAAAATGCATAATATTAGAAGCTTTTAATTGATTTTTAATATTTTTAGAAAATATAAAATGAGTATAAAATAAAAACATATAATTAGATAACTGGATTCACTCCTAAAAACACTCTACGTTTTTGGACCTGGGTCTAAAAGCCCCTAAAATAAAAAGACCAAAAGGGAGGTTCTTGATGGTTGATACATAATAATATGAGAGTTTTAACAAAAAGCTCATGGTACTATTCACTTTAACGAAAAACCACATTTTTACATTAAAAAGTCAATCCTGGTACTATTCACTTTACCTTTTATTTTGTCCTTATCATTAAAAATCAAAGTTTTCAAGTTCTTTTCATTAGTTTTCCTTAATATTAATACATACAAATACGGATTTATCCACACATGATGATATCCACCTACCATTTGTTTCACATTGGTGGGGCGTGATTGCTCTATAAATCGATTCGGAAACAAGTCTTTTACTTTTAATAATTCTAAAATAAAATTTCTTTTCAATTTCAAAAGAGAAATTTTATTTGAACTCATTTAACCTCTTTCTACACTCAACTTACTTTTTTCACCCATATTGTTTTTTTATTAAAGAATTCATATCTCTTTAAATCCAAATTTATTACCTAAACAACCCTCTCAAACCCAATTTAAAATGTAAAATTATCTTTACACACATTCCCTTTATAAAATAACATCTCTACTTGAATATTGTTTTTTTCAAAGAGGCATCTTTTGCCCCTCTATAATTGCATATGCCACATAGGACTAGCATTTAAGCATCTCCATGGCTGCTTTTTTTATTTTTGCTACCAAAACCCATCCATGGACTTGGGATCCAAGAGATCATTCCGTAGACTTGAATTTGCCAAGAGAATGTTATGCAAGCTCCAGTTCAGTCCTTTTAAAAACGAGTATTTTCATGTACTTTTTAAGAAACTTTGAAGTGACATAGGGCTGGGTGTTTTGCTGCTATGTTAATAAACAAATACACAAATTGGAGTTATTTCGAATAAAAAAAGCTGCAAGACATGCCACCCGCTAGTTCGTGGTTAAGGTTGAGCAATCTTTATTTGCACCAAGAATCAAGTTTTATGTCTTTGCAGTACTAATCAAAAGTCTTTGCACTGGTGTTTTGGGGCGCATATAGATGGAAGAGAAAAACAAATACAATATAATATAATATAAAAAGTATGAAATTTAATCCAAAGAAGAAGCAAACAAAAAAATATCCATAAATCGAGTCATACCTTAGTTGGAGGATTAAAAACTTCAAAATCACCATCCATCAATTAGAAAAACTTGTTTTTCTTTATCAGAGCTATTAGGGTTTTAGTCGGAATGAACGTAGGATAAACAAAGGGTGATGCTAGTGTTCAATTATAGTATGTGGGACTATTGATAAATTTGATTTTTATTATTAATTTCATTTTGTACTTAATAGTAATTATGCAAGAGGGTAAAATAGACAATTAACATTTAAAATTTAAGTTGAGTGTAAGAAGAGGTTAGATGAGTTTAAATAAAATTTCCCATTTCAAAATTCTCGGAGTATTCAAAGTTTTTAAAATTATTCCAATCTCAAAATTTTTACAGCATAATGTGATTTTTACGTTCACAAGTTTATCAAAATTTGTATATGTACATTAAATCTCTTTAATGTAATACTCTATAATATTCGAATAAACTCCATATTGTAATAAGTTGTAATTTTTCTTTATCCCATATCAAAGAACTGTGACAACCCGTCCCTAATTTTACGATTTTATTAATTTTAAATGAGTGAATTGACAAAAATGTCCCCAGAAGCGAGAGCGTTGACTTTTGTTGACCAACGTATAGTGAGACATACAGATCTTTTCGAATTAAATTTCTAAAGTTTATAAAATCCAATGTTAACCGCCACTTGAATTTACTATTGGCAGAGATCCAACCGTTGGATCGTAAATAAGTTTTAGTATGTTGTTCTATAAGCTTAGTGTGGACTTTGGGAAGTTACTGATCAGAAATCCATGGGCGGATGTAGATTGACTTGTGTAGGGTTGTGGACCTCACCTTTGATAGAGACTTGACCTTTGGATAATATGCTACGAATTGATCGTAAATATTAAAATCAGTATTACTAGAGACTATGTAGGGGAATTGGATCTCCTCCTGAGCAAATGGTTAGGATCCTCATGACCACGCAACACGGACCGTTGGATTTTGATTCAACGACTACAATTATTATAACTTTAGAGAGACCTCCCTGTTTGTAGCCATTAGATCCAAATCCAACAGCTCGTGTTGTGTGGTCATGAGGATCCCACCATTTGCTCAGGAAGGGATCCAATTCCCTATGTAGGGCTTAGTGGGCCTATATTGATTAGTGAGTTATCCCAGATAATATATTCATCGGTTGACTTTTAGGGTTAACCGTTAACTTTTGTAAAATTTGATAGGGACCCTCCTTAGCATATTTCAACACGCTGATTCTGAATCCACCATCCGTTTTCTGAAAGTTGACCGTTTTAGGATAGTTCCTTTATTAGCCTTACGAAAACTTTTAATTTTATTAGCACGTTATATTTACCTAAATGGTTTCATTTCTAGGCAAAATGGATCGCAAAGACTCTCGATGCTACAAGACGGGTTCGACTCGACGACATGATATGTGAGTGGGTCTTTTCTATATATATATTGGTTAGTTTCCATAAATACAAGCATTAATAAATTCTTTATGCATTTGCCATGATTAAATTAATGTTTATAAGAAATACCTTATTGTTGGGAAATGATGAAATAATTCTACGGGATGCACATGTAAGCTTACTATAAGGAGATGCCTTGATTATATTTATGGTCATGAATAGTACAATATTGATTAGAATTATTGAATGGATGTGGCATAACTATATTGAATGACTGCATTGGTGTTAGTACTCACCCGAGCCAAGGCCAGTCTTTCACGTGTATGTGCACATCGCACTATACGCTCACTTTGGATCAATTGTAGGTGCTAATCCTATCAAACAAGTTGCCATAGGCAACTCCGACTCGTATGTGATGTGCATAGCACCAGTCTTCACGTGATTGTAGTACTACATCGTATATTATTATTACACCTAGTCATGTTCATGTCAGAATATCTCTGCTTGAACTCATGTGTCAGCATGTATCGATGAGCACCTAATATGATATGTTGCTTATGTGAGATTTTGTGATTATGGATGTCATGCCCTTATTTATGAGATATTGTGCAGTAATGAATTCTTGAGATTTTGTAGGCTACAATAAGTATTTTCTTACTATACGTAGTATGTATATTTTGGAAACTATACTGGTTTTACGACGAGGGGACGTTTTCAAAAACATTTTTTATAAAACTTTATTTTTAGGCCAACTCACTCTTGTTTTTTGCCCCTCCAGGTTCTAGTAGCAAAGCTTTCATACCGACGAGGATTATTGGAAAATCTTGGTGTAGACAATTGCCTTTGATGGTATAATTCTCACCCTATTTTACTGTACTGTACTTATGCTCTGACATCACGTGTGAAATGAGTTCATTCCCGCTCACATGCGCACTCTTGTATTTAGGCACATTTAGGTTTAAATTTATTCACATTTTCCACATCACTACACTTTATGACTTCGTCACCTTCCAGGTGTCGGCCAATACAACTCGATTTAGAGTCCTAATGGACATTCCGGGTCAGGGTGTGTCAAGAACCATGCCTCCACATAGTTATAAGTGTCAATGAGTACAAAAAATACGCAAGGAATCAAATTCTTGGTGCCCAATGAATCCTATTTAAGAAATACAACATTTATTAAGCATAAATAAACCAATAAATAACATTTTGTTTTTTTTAGTACAATAATATTTTTAGTTATATATTGGAAGAAACTCCATATTGTAAGTAGTTATAATTTTTTTTTTTTTTGTCATCTTAAGAAAACACGCCTCCACATAATTATAATCTCAATGAGTACAAAATATGCAAGAAATAAACTACATAACGTCCAAGGAATCTTGTTCAGGAAATACAACATTCATTAAAGATAAATAAGTCAATAAATAATAATTTTAACGACACCTCTATTAAGTCGTAACCTTCCAAAAATTATAGAATAGTTTGGTACCAAGTGTACAACTTTAGAGAAGTTTTACTATTATTGATTTTTTTTCACCTTAATATTTAGTAGTCAATTCTTTGTTTCTATTTGTAATTAATTTAATTTGTATATAATATGATTATGATGGACCACTTAATTTGTATGCAATAGTAACATCAATTTAATTATTTGTTTCTATGTAACAATACGGTCTGATGGTATTACTCATTTATAAGTAAGATGTCTTAAGTTCAAATCTCATGAATTACAAATTCTATACCAATTTATTCTCTCTCATCCCTTCATGTAAATATATCGATGTATACAAAAATAAAGTAGTGCTCAAGCACTAACTCGTTAACAAGTTTGTATGAATCACTCGTGTTAGCCAATAGGCAATGTATTCTCATGACTTCTAACTGTTTATTTGTCATGTCTTCATTTAAATTTCATTCTTACAAATATTCACCCAAATTCAAAATTGTTTATCCATTTGATTATTGACTCAAACATTTTGATAGTATGTTGATAACATTATGTTTATTCACATTTTGTTATCATAATTAGATCTTAAATGTTCTTTATTTGGTGAATTTCTGTAAGGATGATTTATGAATACTTTTTTTTTTGGGTCAAATGATAGATTTTGTTAGATTAGATGTTAGATTAGTCACCGACAATATTTGAACTCACGTCATCATGCAAGGATTTAACACATTTCCACAACTATGGACCTATGGTAAATGGCCACTTGCAGATGATTTATGAATACTTAAATAATGACAAAAGAAAACAGTCTCCAAAAAAAAATTAATAATAATAATGACAAAACTTTAGGGGGCAATTTGAAAAAATTAAAATTTCCCGGCCCATTTTAAAATCAACCCAAACATGGAGAGTGAAATATAATGTATCCTAATTTTTTAATTCACAGGGCATCAAATTATAACAAGTGTAGGTCCTACGTGTCTGTCATGTAAGCAAACGAGATGGAAAAGTAAACAGAGTTAGAACTAATGATTAATTAATTTCAGGGTCTCTAACATTTTGAAGGTCATGTGTGAATTTAATAAAAAGGCTCTTTTTATTTAAAGATTTTTTTTTTTGGACAATATTGTCGTACATAATTCAAGAATCAATATTCAAACTTGATTGAAATCAACATCTCTGACACACTACAACCCGGAATAACCACCTAGACACCTGAATTGAGTTGTGTTGACTGACACCCTGAAGGTGACTAAGAGATGAAGTGATGGCGATGTGGAAAGTGCTACTAATTTAAACCTAATGAAACTAATTCTAGAGTGCGTATGTGAGTGGGACCAACCCATTTCACACAAGTGATGTAAAGAGCATAAGTAAATTGCAGTAATAATAGTAAGGACATTTATACCGAAAGGAAAAGTCTCTATACACGACAACTTTTACCAACAATCCTCGTCGTCACAAAATCTCTATTACTAAAATCCTAGAGGGGCGAAAAACAAGGGTGAGTGGGTCTAAAAATTTTGTGAAACCTTTTTGAAAAGTGTAATCCCTCGCTGTAAAACAAGTATATAGTTTCCCAAAAATATCATAATAATTGCATGTAGTAGGTACCCTGCAACACAAGTGAGTTAAAGGATGTAAGGCACAACAACAAGGTATCTCAACATCAAATCTCAATTCGTTATTACAAGAAATCAAAGCTCATTAATTTATGTAGGCACACAAGTTCATTGCAAAGATATTCAAGCAATGAAACAGGCTAGGTGTAGGTTTTACATTTTGGTACTACATCACATGAGTTGCGCTAGCCGCATTACATACGAGTCCAAGCACACAAAAGGACAAGCTGACACCTAACTCTAAATCCAAAGCGAATGTAAATAGTGCATATGAACTACACGTGAAGCTGGTCATCGGCCCAGGACAATACAAATAACTAAGAGGCAACGACAAACATGTAAAAATGAGCATAGAAAACACAAGGATGTCATGCCACAAATTTATGCTCACAAATAAAATTATAAACATAAAGTGTGTGAATGTCTATTTGTAAAACTAAACATGGCATGTCACACCATAATATATAAAAGTAGTTGTCGGGGAAAAATCACACACACACACACACACACACACACACATATATATATATATACGTACGTAAAAACGAAAAGACCTACTCACAGGTATATGTAGGTCGTAACCATCCAACTATTTTTCCCGCGGGCCACCTTTGGATAGTCATCTCCTATACGGGAAATTACTACACTAATCATTAGACTAATAATTAATGCGATAAACTTAATTTCTTTGCACAAAAATGGATTTTTCGTCGGAAATTTGAGGAGAAATTCAAATGCTCCGTTTGGAGCCATTTCACAACCAAAATTTGACCATAATATATCAAAATGAAGCTTAGGATAAGAGGAATTGAAGCCAAAAGTTGGCCCATGCTTGTCGAAAAATGACCAAAAGGTGACAACCCGAGTTGGAGTCTTTCTTTTTCGTCGATTTCAAAGTGGATTCGAGCATGCAAGCTCAAACCCGTGGCCTAGGGGTTATAGATAGTCGTTCTACACCTGCAAACTTGACCAAAGCAATAAGATTTGGTTGGGGTTAGCTTGGAAAAATCCTACAACTCGTCAGAAAACATGGTGCATAAGGAAAAAGCTAAATGATATGTCCAAAAGCCACATGCATGTCAAGGAATCGTTTGAACAACTTGAGGAAAACTCACAAAGTGAAGAAATCGAAGCTTATCGAGATGGAGATGGTTTGAACCATCGGGTTCCATTGAGATACGAAATGAAAACATCGTATATTCCTCTAGCTAGGCATGGCAATGAGATTTTGAACGAGTTGTAGAGCGTCCTAGGTAATTTTTAGGAGAGTTTTGGAAGTGTTGGTGGTGATAAGAGATGATGTGGCATCGGTTTGGTGGTGTTTTGGCGTGTCACCGAGAGGGAGAGAGTGAAGATAGAGTTATGGAAGAGAGAGAGTCTGAGAGGTGTGGGAGAGAGTTGAGACTTGTGAGGTTGACTGAATTGAGTGGAAAGAGAGAGAGTGACATGAGGGTTAATGTGGGAGAGATGTGTGAGAGTAATGATGACAATTATGGTTGAGTGAATTGTTAGACCATTTTCAACCTTGGAGATAAAGCTTAAAAATTTAAGCCGGAAAATTTTAAGCCAAACTCATAAACTGATATTCTCTTCCAACCCTTATGGCTTAAAAGTTTAGCCCGAGATTATTAAATAATGATTTTAGTTTTTTTTTTTTGGTAACTTTTTTGAAAATAAAACTAATATAGATTATCCTAATTTATTTTTATGAACATTTTAATCTAAACATATTCACATTCCAATAAGTAATTAAAAATCATATAAATACACAGGTATTTATAAAGTTTTAAAGTGAAATTTGATTTAAATAATTTTCTTAACTTATTTTATACCGTCAAATCTTTTTTTTTTTTCCCATTAGATTTGATCTCATTTGATCACAACCGTTAGATTATAAGAAAAAAGTACAAAAAAGTTTGCAATGTGACAGCTTGGTGGGTCTAGAATAGTTTAAGCAAGACTTAAATCCTGGGGGGGAATCTAACCCATAGATATATTTTCTCCCCAAGGCTTATTTTAGCCCAATGGTTAGATATGGGTTGAGGGGGTTTTAAAGCTTATATTTTAAGTTTTATCCCATGAGTTGGAGATGGTCTTAGACCATCTTTAACCCTTGGAGATAAAGCTTAAAAAATTTAAGCCAGAAAGTTTTAAATCATAACCCAGAAACTGTTTTTCTCCTAGAACCCTTATGGCCTAAAATCTTAGTCTGAGATGATTAAATAATGACTTTAGCATATTTTTTTTTTCGGTAACTTTTTTGAAAAATAAATTTATGTAGATTATCTTAATTTACTTTTATGAATATTTTTAGGTATTTGAAAATAAAATTTATATAGATTATCCTAATTTATTTTTATGAACATTTTAATCCAAAAATATTTAAATTCCGATAAGTAATTAAAAATCATACAAATACATAGGTCTTTATTCCCCCCCCCCCCCAAAAGGATTTATGCATGACTTATTATGGACCCACAAAACTATTATATTTCAAACATTTTTTTGTTTTTTACTTATAATCTAACGGTTATGATCAAATGAGATCAAATCTAATGGTAAAGAAAAGATTTGATGGCCCAAAAATAAATCTAACGTCTAAAATTATTTAAATCAAATTTAACTTAAAACATTATAAATACCTATGTATTTGTATGATTATTACTTATCGGAATTTAAATATCTTTAGATTAAAATTTTCATAAAAATAAATTAGAATAATCTACATAAATTTTATTTTCAAAAAGTTACCGAAAAAAAAAATTAGGCTAAAATCATTATTTAAGAGTCTAGGGCTTAAATTTTAAGCCATAAGGGTTGAAGGAAAAAAGTAGTTTCTGGGTTATGGCTTAAAATTTTTTGGCTTAAATTTTTAAGCTTTATCCCCAAGGGTTAGAGATGGTCTAAGTTAAATTTGATTTAAATCATTTTCTTAAATTATTTTAGACGTTAGATTTAATTTTGAACCGTCAAATTTTTTTTACCATTAGATTTGATCTTATTTGATCATAACCATTAGATTATAAGTAAAAAAACAAAAAAAAAATGTTTGAAATATGACAGTTTCGTGGGTTCAGAATAATTTAAGCCATGCTTCAATCCTGAGGTGAATCTAGCCCAATATATATTTTCTGCCCATGGTTTATTTTAGCCCAATGGTTGGAGATTGTTTGGGGGGGGGGGGGTTTAATTCTTATATTTTAAGTCATAACCCAAAAACTGTTTTTCTACTCCAACCTTTATGCCTTAACATTTTAGCCCAAGATTATTAAACAATGATTTTAGCCTAACTTTATTTTTTCGGTAACTTTTTGAAAGTAGAATTTATGTAGATTATCCTAGTTTATTTTTATGAACATTATATTCTAAAAATATTTAAATTCCGATAAGTAATTAAAAATCATACAAATACATAGGTATTTATAAAGTTTTAATTTAAGTTTGATTTAAATAATTTCTTAAATGATTTTAGACGTTAGATTTAATTTTGGACCGTCAAATTTTTTTTACCATTAGATTTAATTTCATTTATTCATAGCCGTTAGATTATAAATGAAAAATGAAAAAAGGTTTGAAATATGACAGTGGGTCTAGAATAATTTAAGCCAGATTTAAATCCTAAGAGGAATGTAGCCCTATTTTCTCTCCAGGGATTGTTTTAGCCCATGGTTAGAGATGGCTTAGGAGGGTTTTAAAGCTTATATTTTAAGTTTTATACCATAGATTATGGTCTCAGAGAGAGAGAGCGAGCTGGAAATGGGGAAAAAGAGAGGAAGTGAGGCGTGAGAGAGCTTGAGAGATGTGAGGGAACTGTAAAAAAAAAAAATGATGGTGATGTGTGTGGTGGAACAAGTGTGGTTTTTCCAAAGAGGTATGATATTCACACATCTTTTTTTACTTCTCACATATCCTTTTCAGTTTTGGGGTTGGATCAAATGAATTGTAGACGATCAAAAGACAGAAATTAACAAGAGGTTGTAAGAAGTAAAAAAAAACAAGATATGTAGATAGCATATCCCTTTTCAAAATCCAAAATAAATATTATTTTAATGGGCCACTTGCATGACAAAATTTCTTTCATGTTCCCATGCTGTGCAACAATCAGCAAGAAATTACTTTAATTTGAAACAAGACCAACGCAGTGGCGGCGCTGCACAAGGCCTCACTCGCTAGTCATATGAACCAACAGTTAGATTTTTGACAGTTTAAGCACAACTTGTCCATTAAAACATCCGAATTGAATTTCGTCTGCGGTCACGTGTTCGTAAAAATGAGTACTGGTTGGAAATAGTAAAATAAAAGTGGAAAAGTGAAGGAAAATTTGAGGTCCACGTGGAAGGCTCACGTGGTATCTCAAGGATATTGAAGGAATTTCATTGGTACCGGGGAATAAAATACATTAAATTTCAGGATAGGATGTCACAATCTCGCTCTTACTAATTGAAAAAAAAAAAAAAAATCTTCAATTGCCATGAAATCATGATTTAGGGTTCATCCATGAAAACATGGAATGCGATTAAAAGAGAGATATGAAAATACGTTTATGTTTGTGAAAAAAAGTAATACATAAGTTAGTTTGGAAGAAGGTAATACACAAGGTTTTTTATTGCTAGAAAAAAGGGAAAAATTAATATATTAAGTATAAGCTCTACTTAATCAATTGTAATATAATAATATAGATAAAATCATATGATGATAATTTTTCTTCTCAATTAAAAAGTTTTTTATTAGAAAATTTATACTTATACGTAATATACAAGAAGATAAATTTTTTTGGAGCCCCTAAAAAATTCAAGATTTTGTGTCACTGCATCTTTTGCACACCCCCACGCTTATGTTTAATTTATTTGTCCTCTTTATAATGTAAATATATCGTTTCCACGAGGGAGAAAAGAAAATAAAGTTCCTAAATTCACAGTCGCACCCCCATGCATTATAAAACTCTTGGTAACATGCTACTTAGTACTACAATATAGTGGTATTCCTCTTCACTTATAAGCAAAGGGTCTTAGGTTTGATTCTTGCAAGGGCGAAGTTGAACCACATTATTCTGGCAAGCTGATTGTAAGGCTTAACCCACTCCCTCACCCCTTTAGTGTGAATACTATCATTTATTCAAAACTTTTGGTAACATCTCAGTCTAGTGGTATTCCTTTTCACTTGTAAGTGGGAGATCTTAGGTTTAATTATCGCCAAAGGCGAATTTGTATTAGATTATTACTAGGCCAGTGTGAAACTTAGCCTACTTCCCACCACGTAATATTATTTGTTAAAAAAAAGGTAACGTCTCAAACCCGAAACCTAAGGCCATCTCCAATCGATTCAGCCAGAGGGTCGAAAAATAGCCCGAAATGACACGAAAATCATCTCCAATCGAAGGTTAGGCCAAAGGGCTCATGGGCCCTATCGGGCCAAAAATGAGAAAATGGCCAACCTGTTGGCCCAACCCAGCCAGCCAGCCCCGGGCGGGGCCAAATGTTTGAAACCAGCGGCTAGTTGCTGATGTCAGCTAGCCGTTATATATATCAGAGGAGATGGAGATGGAGGTGGTTGCTCACTAGCGGAGGGAGTAAAGGACCAGGAAGTGCCTAGGCCCATCTTGACTTATATATATTAGGATATTATGCGTGTTTCTTTTGCTTGAAGGGTTGAAGTCCTGCTTTCCAAAAGCTTCAAACATAACTACAGCGGCTTATCTCACAATTAACTTTAGTATTTTACTTATTTCCCTAACACAAACTAATAGCATTTAAATCAAAGCAATATTTCGCATTTCTTTGAATAGAAATCGTTCAATTTTCATTATAAACTCTTTAATAGTGTTGTCAGGTTCCAGAGCTATTCCCTTTTTTTCTTGTTGAAATCTCATACATTTTAATTATCATCCCAAATTCAAACTATATTCAACAAATAAGTTTTAAATTTCTTTAGTTCTCTATTGTTTCTTCTTTATTCTACATAATACATGAGAGTTACGGTTTGTAAAGTTTTTATTGACCTCATTGAATTTAATAGTATAGGCGACAAAGTTATAAATATAATACAATGATTTTAAAACATAAAAACTCATCCCGGGCAATTATAATTTTTGTGAATACGTAATATTATTATGAGAACTTTAACGAAAAGCTCCCGGTACTATTCACTTTAACGAAAAACCATATTTTTACACTAAAAAGTCAATCACGGTACTATTCACTTTACCCTTTATTTTGTCCTTATCGTTAAAATTCAAAGTTTTCAAGCCCTTTTTATTAATTTTCCTTATTATCTATGCATGTTATGTTGGACATTTGATTACTTTTAATATATATATATATATATATATATATATATATATATATATATAATTAACATGATGTTTAGTAGATTTGTAAATACTATACTTAAAAAAAAAAAAACCCCCCTTTGTGAGAGACCCCTCCTCGTTGAAAAGTCTGGCTCTGCCACTGTGGTTGCTTGATTGGGTGGGAGGGAAAAAAGAAGATGAACAACTTCTTTTTTTAGATTTTCTTTTCTTTCTAAATTTGTTTTTGTCCACATGGTCCTCATCTTGTCTTTTGTTTTTAAGTGTTTTTTTTTAACAAACAATATTGTCTATACTACGGTGAGGGGGTGACTTAGCTTTACAATGGGCTAGTAATAATGTGGTTCGAATTCACCTTTTTATTTGAAGTGTTTAATGAATTTTAATTTTTATATAATTATAAAGTTTTTCTGTATTAGTTTCAAGTAATTGATAAAGGTAAATTAGTAAATTTATAAGCCAAATTTTAACTGAACGGGTTATGTGAAAGTAAATTAAAACTTGAGGGATGGTTTGTGTAATGTTTCAAATGTGAGAAAGTTTTGTGAAAACTCAATCAACCTCAATGAGTGTTTAGTGTGATTAACTCGAGGTTATTGCTTGATAGATGTGTGGTTACAAAAATTATTTTTGACTTAGTTATTTTTATTGAAAGTTGTAAGGATACAAAAAATTGCTTTAATAAGTATGTCACGTCCCAGCCTGAGCCCTCACAACATCCCGAGCTTGACTCCACCATAGCACGATATTGTTCGCTTTGGGCCCCGACCACGCCCTCATGGTTTTGTTTCTGGGAACTCACATGAGAATTTCCTAAAGGGGTCATCCATCCTGGGAATGCTCTCGCACGAACTCGCTTAACTTCGAAGTTCCTACAGAACCCGAAGCCAGTGAGCTCCCAAAAGACATCGTGCTAGGTAGAGATGAGAATGTACATATAAGACTTATAGGATCCACTTCTTTAGACGATGTGGGATGTTATAATCAACCCCCCTTAGGGCCCGACGTCCTCGTTGACACACATCCAGCCAGAGATTGACTCTAATACCAAATTGTCACATCCTGACCTGGGCCCCCACCACATCCCAGGCTCGACTCCACTGTAGCACGATATTGCCCGCTTTGGACCCTGACTAAGCCCTCACGATTTTGTTTCTGAGAACTCATACAAGAACTTCCCAATAGGATCACCCATCTTGGAAATGCTTTCACGCGAACTTGCTTAACTTTGGAGTTTCTACGGAACCTGAAACCAGTGAGCTTCCAAAAGGCCTCTTGCTAGGTAGAGATAAGAATATAAATATAAAACTTACAAGATTCACTCCCTTTGACGATGTGGGATGTTACATAGTAGATCGCTAGAAATTGTACCCACACGTTGCCGAGGGCATGAAAATTGTATGAAAAATTATGCAACATTATTCTCTTCATAAAACAAATATAACAAAAAGTATTTAATAATTAGATAATTGAAATTGGGTACAAAAACATGAAAGTGGCATAGTAAACGTAAGAGCAAGTCCAGCCCGGCATGCAAGGACTGGCACCCAGTGAAGAAATCAGCCCGGCATGCAAGGAATGAGCTCCAGCCCGCACAATTGACTGGCACCCAGCCCGTGCCAGTCAACAGCCCAGCCCAAAATGGACAGACCCAGGAGCCGGTCTGTTTCTGGCGCGTGCAACACACGCGGGTGCCCAGGCGAGTAGCCGACAGGCTGTGTAGGCGCTGGGGCCCGCATGCAGGTCCACTTGCAGTCGACCGGGGTGAAGGATACGTGGCCTCCTCAGAGCCGTTGGATTTCCAACGGCTAGTTTTTTAGGCCGTTGGATTTCCAACGGTAAAAAAAATTTCAATTTCAATTTTAAATTGGACCGTCCGATCACAGATCAACGGTCCACGTTTATTTCACCAAAAATTTAAAAAAAAAAAAAAAGGCCCAACGGTCAGAAATTTGACCGTTGGCCACGTGGCATCGTGTTGGCTGTTGGATTTGATTATTTTTCAAATCCAACGGTCCCGATTAATTACAACATTAAAATTTATTAAAAATTAATTAAAAAATGTCAAAATTTTTTAAAAAAATACAGAAAAATTTTAAAAAATTAAATTTTTTTTTTCTATAAATACCTAACCCTCATCTTCCACCTTACACCACATTTCAATATTTTCTACACTTTCTACATTTGAATATTTTGTACACTTTGAGAGGAAAAAATGACTTCGTGGAAGCTCAGTGAAGATGTTACGTTGTGTGAATGTTGGGATTGGTTGAAAATCTTAGCGGAAATCTATTCAAAAAATAGTACGTTCGGATAATGACACGTGGCGTGACGAGATTGGTTAAAAATCCTATCCGAAATTAAAACTATTTATTTTTATTATTTTATAAAAAAATTATTTAATATTTTAAATGGACTGGGTGCCAGCGCATTTTGTAGGGGTGGAGATCGTTTGTGCCAGCGCATTTTTAGACTATGTGCCAGCACATTTTTTTTTGGGGTGGAGATGCTTTGGCCTATTACTGTTCATTGAGTCTGTTACTGTTCAATTAAGTGGATAAATGGACTGGGTGCTGGCGCAAAGTGGATAGGGGTGGAGTTGCTCTAAGTGGTGAGAGGAGTCCAACCTTAATAGTGCACATGAAATTCTACAACTTCCTATGGTACCTCTAATCGTATCACCCATAGAACTATAGAAATGAAACCAACAAATGTGGAAATCTAAAGGGCATTCATAAACATCATAAAACAACTTAAAATTAGTCTTCAAGATGTAAAATTTAAAATTATTACTCCCATCACCGTTCGACCAAAAGATAGGTACAATGATCAAGACACTGATGAATTAAAGCTTGCTGCAACAACTTCAAGACCCATTGACATCACCTGAGCGGTAAAATGCATCACTTAATTGCCAAGCTAGTAAGATAATGAATTATGTGAACCATAAAAATGATATGCAACTCCACTTTAACATGTCAAATGCATTGGAACAGTAGATCTAGAAATTATAAAATTCCATCCAATCAAGAAACAGAAGGCAATAGTTGTGGGTAGGTGACTATGCAACCAAGAATCTAGGATATACTTGACAAATTTGCGATTCCATTACAGCCTAAACGATAAAAAATAATTTGCCCATTATACACATAGTACAATTTATACACAAACTCATCATGAATGAAACAACTTTAAACACCAAAACAGAAATCTATTCCTCCACAATAGAGGGGGGAATTAATTTTTCACTTGAAAAGTTGGAGTAGCAATACTGCAAAAATTACAAATGCAATATTGAGGGAATACCTACCAAATAAAGTTTACTACATTTTGAGCAATGCTGAAGAACATTCTTAACTCGTTTCAAGTGCTACATGCAACGAACATACATTTTGGATACCAAACTTGCTCCAATGTCGAGCTGCTTCCAGAGAAGGAAAAATTGACATTATTTTGCAATAAATGGCAGAGAGAGTGACTTGCACAGCTTTCCATGCAACTGCATAAGAAAACAAAGACAGACAACCATGATGTACAATGATAAAACCATAAGACAAAATAAAAAGCTGATATTCAGAGGACCCATGCTAACAGTGAAAAAAAAAATATGGAGGACAACTTCAAAATTGAGTTTTAGAGAGAGAGAGAGAGAGAGAGAGAGAGAGAGAGAGAGAGGTGAAGTCACCTTGTAACCAGAGATCAAATCCACTTTTTTTTTCTCATTACCCAAGTTGCAATTCGACTTAAGCAATATGACACCAAACACCCAAATTAAATTCAATCAAATTTCAGCACGAAATATTAATTGGAAGCTAAAAAGATTGAAACTTGCCCCATGTGATGTATACAGGTTGGGCATCTGCTTGTGGGACTGTTGTGACATGCCGTAAGCTGATCTCAGCTTCTCAAAAGTGACATCAGCCGTTGTTTGCCAGGGAGGTAAAATCCGTAAGATATCTTACAATCCATGAGATAAATTATTGCGTCAATGTTATATGCTAAAAGAAAATTCATACTTCCATATGAACCCCAGGAATGATTTTTGCATATACCTTGACAGGTTCATTCCCCAGATGAGTTTTCTCATACTCATCATCCATGTCATGTGAAAATCTCAAGCTAACTTCTGTAGAAAGCCACCACAAAAATGAAAAATAAAATTAGATAAAAAGGTTGGAGAGAATATAAAAGAACTAATTAGAGAGAATAGAACCATTGTAACAAATCGGGAAAGATGCTTTTAAATTCAAGAAAAACATTTAAGAGAAATTGAAAAAAGAAAAAAAACCATCATTTCAATTCTTTTTTCAGTCTTACAATTGGGATTACAATGGAAATATAACTAAAACCCCAACTTTTTCAGAAACTACAACTATTTTTACAAATTTCCATCACCCAACATTGAAAAATGAAAATTAAGAAGCAACGTGGAAGCAGACAGACAACAGAATAAAAGAACAGAACACGTGAGAACCGAAACGTTAAAAACAGAACATACCCATTCCAAAGACCAAAAATCCCAGAAAAACAGTATATTAGCACTCCACGCAGTACCCCAGAATCAGAAAATTAGAAAAATTGTACCTTAAGCCTCTAAATTTCTAGTCAAAGGAAAATTAATACCACCTTTGCAAAAAATAATCAGAAGATAAAAACTCAAATTCATAAAGCATTTGTCCAAAGTATTTATCAGGGAAACTTACATACGGATGAAGGTGTTGATCTCTTGTGTCATGTTGCGAATATAATAGGTTCTCAGCATTCAAATGATTTTCATACACACTGCAGAAAATCCGACCATAAAATTGCACAGAAAAATTAAAAAACAATGTACAATGATAAATTCCAATCTATAGCACAATAAAGAACAAAGAAAAAGTCACTTATTATAAATCACCTGCTTTGCTTCATCATCGTCTGCACAATCTTCTACCGATTCATACCTCAATATCCATAAGATCAAACAAATAAATCGCTTGAACATATGCAAATCCAAACTCCAGCCATTCTGAAGAAACCTAAAATAAAAATTATTCTCATCTTCTATATTATTTTGGATTTCAAATTGAACAAAAAAATTTACCTAATTCAATGCACATAAATATTTTCAAAATACCTAACACTCCATTTGGTTGCTGAGAAGACTGAAAAAAAAAGTACAAATTTGAATAACATGATTTTAGTTGCTCCTATTACTAAAGAACTATAGAATAACCCAAATTAGTCAATCAATTAAATTATGCTAAGCAAAATTACAGGATAACTCTCTCCATTATAGCCAATTAAAAGCTAAGATTTAATTTCTGTTATTTCATTTTCTTTTCAAACCTTTTTTTCAGCAACCAAAGAACAGTTTGAGTTGAAGTTCTGTTAGTGGTTCACTATTGTTATTTTATGAGATTGTTTTGAGAACAAATCAGTTTGGGTAGGAGTTTTGATGGAGTAACCTATAAAAACAGAGTGTGACTAACAATTGTTTTGAGAACAAAATTACAGGAGTTTTGATGGAGTAACCTATGAAAACAGAGTGTGACTAACAATTGTTTTGAGAACAAAATTACAGGAGTTTTGACAACTAAATTAGCAATTGTAATATAAAAGGGGTTGCACAAAAAGGTTCACATAGCCAATACAAAAAATCCTTATAAAAACAGAGTGTGACTAACAATTTCATAATTCACAAAAATTTGATGCTTTAGCCCACAATAGTTTATCATCAAATATTTGAAAGATAGAAAGATGGAAGCCTCCTATGCATCTTATTAATCTCTTATTTTCATAACAAAAGCGAGAAGAAACCCAAAAAATTACTCCAAAAAAAAGAAGGGAACAAAATTCCAAACCTCGAGAGTTTGATTCTACCGCCGTACCTTGAGGATGTCATGTTAAAAAAAAAAAATTTAAATGAAAGCCCAACATAAGCACCAAAACTGATGATGACAGAGGAGATGAACACCAAAAATGAAGAATAAGAAATTTCACAACCCAGAAGCTAATGAGTATAGAAAATTATAATCAAATCCAAATAAAAGTTTAAACCCAAAATCTGACTTCAATATAATGAAACAGCAAAAAAGCAAATTCAAGTCCAATATGATAAAAAACAAAACAAAGCTCAGAAATTTTGAAATTGGTCATAATATTCTCTTAACCTGTTGGTTTGCATCAGAGAAGCTTGGTTGCATGCAAACCCAAAATGATTTTGCACCTGCAAATATTATACCGTCTCTAGATGATTAGGAGGTACCAATTCAATACCTTTTTAATTTAGGTATGTACTTGATAAGAACTGAAAAATCGAATAACAATGAGAATCAAATCCAATGAATTCAAAGATAAAAAGAAACTAAACAAAATCTATACCTTTGTCTTTTCTCGGATCTGAAATTTCGAGAGCCCCATCCTCCTTTTCTTCAGTCCAGACAACAGATTGAGAAACCCCTTTACAGAATACACACATGCATGAGTCAGAGTCGCTTGATTTGACATTCGGCTATGAAAACGAAGAAAGGGAAAAGTGGCCGTGCGTAAACTTTATCGGTGATGGGATATGCGGAGTCCTCAAAGATCCAGTACGACAAAAAAAAAAAACACTTATATACCTTGATCGCAATCAGCTTGCAAGGTTGCAGACAGAAAGGCCAAAATTCGAACAACAACTTTTGCTGAAATCAAATATGAAAGCAGATCAGAAAGGCAGACCTAAAACACGAAAAAAATCAAACAACATATAATCAGAAAAGCAGAAAACTCACCAGCAAACCTTAGATCGTATCCATAACTTTTCCTGAAACCAAAAATCAAACCGCATCACAAAGCCACACCCAAACAACGAAAAAAAAATTGAAATCAGATGCGACAACAAACGCAAATAACTCACCAGACAACGTTAGTTTTTCGGAAAGAAAACGGCCGTGGATAATCGGTGAGAGAAAGGCGATAGGTGGACAGCAAGAACAACGAAGGCGTGAGCGAGGAAAAAAAACCTAGGCCCCAACATAAGCAGAAGTTGAAAATGGGGAGAGAGAGAAGCGAACCCAAACAAAAGGCAGAGATGAAATGGAGCGGAAGAACCACCGATGAAAAGCTGGAAGATAACGCTTATATCAACTCCACCGTTGGAGCCCTCGTCAATGCACTATTCAATCCACCTAATGAACAGTGTCCTTAATGAACAGTAACTGTCCTTAATGAACAGTAAATAGCCCTGATAATAGAATTTGCATATCCACCGTTACACTTCAATAGCCCTGGCAATAGATAATAAAATATTAGTATTTTTTTTATTTATAAAATAATACAAAATAATTTTAATTGTAATATCGGATAAGATTTTTAATCGTTCTCGTTGCGCCACGTGTCATTATCTGAAGTATTATTAAATAATACAAAATAATACAATTATTGGTAATGGATTTCTGATAAGATTATTAACCAATCACGTCGCGCTACGTGTCATAATCTGTTCACAATCTTTGAGGATAGATTTCCATCAGATTTTTAACGAATGACGGCATGTCACGTGTCATAATCTGTTCACAATCTTTGAGGATAGATTTCCATCAGATTTGTAACGAATGACAGCATGCCACGTGACATTATGCACAACCTAATCCTTTGAATCCTCTATATAATCCACCATCCATCCTCACAAATCTCACACCAAAATTCTCAAGATCTCTATCATTATTCATAGTTTCTGCTTCCTTATTCACAAAAATCTGTATCATTATTCATAGTTTCTGTTTCTTTCTTTCAATGTCTTCTTCTTCTTCCTCAAGGATGATGTGGGAATTCAATCAGAAAAAGGAAGAATTGTTTAACGAATCAAAAGCAATGTTCAATCCCCAAGGGGTAAGAAATGAGAGGGAAGAGGATGAGGAGCGTCAAATGAGAGATGACGAAGTAAGAAAGGGCAGAGCCTCACATTCCCGTCGAGTCATCCAAGCTGCGGCTCAGATCTGCATGCCCAGCCGTTCCGGAAACCTTGATAGAAGCAGGCAACGACGAAGTATGGAACTCTTGGATGATTATTTTGTTCCTAATAGTGCATTCCCTGATACGTACTTTAGACGTCGTTTTAGAATGGAACGACATTTGTTCAACAAAATCATGATTGTTGTTTGCAACCATGATTCTTATTTTGTGCAAAAAAAAAGATGCTTTTGGTGCTATGGGTCTACTGCCTGAGCAAAAAATTACTGCTGCCTTGCAGATGCTTGCATATGGAGCATCTGCAGACCAAGTGGATGAGATAACGAGGATGGGGAAATCAACCATTCTTGAGTCCCTGATGAGGTTTTGCGAAGCAATCGAATCTATCTACACCGCTGAGTACCTCTGCAAACCTACACACATGGACTTGGAGCGGCTGTTGAAGAAGGCGGAGATGCGTGGCTTTCCTGAGATGATTGGAAGCATTGATTGTATGCACTGGACGTGGAAAAACTGTCCAATTGCATGGCAAGGCGCTTACGGGGACAGAAAAGGAGCAAAAAGTATCATTCTGGAGGCGGTGGCATCTTTTGATACATGGATTTGGCACACCTTTTTCGGGGTCCCGGGAGCTCAAAATGACATCAACATCCTTGCCCAATCCCCAGTGTTCAACGATGTCCTGCAAGGAAAGGCACCAAAAGTTACGTATGAGGTCAATGGACGTATGTACGACGGGTCATACTACCTAGCTGACGGCATCTACCCGCGCTGGTCAACATTTGTCAAAACAGTGCCACGTCCGCGGAATGCAAAGGAAAAACACTTTGCAAGCTGTCAAGAGGGGTGCAGGAAGGATGTGGAGCGTTGTTTCGGTATCCTCCAAGCTCGCTGGGCGATCGTCAGGGGTGCTGCCAGATTGTTTGAGGTAGAGTCGCTTCAATCCATCATGATGACGTGCATCATTCTTCACAACATGATTGTGGAAGATGAGTACGATTATGAAGCTGTTGATGAATATGAGCCAGACCCGATGAACAATTCAAGAACACGTATATATTGTGCTCATGATACCACCGATGAGCCCGTGCAACATGAGCCATTACAAAGGGATGGACGTTACAATGAAAGGCTCATTCAACGATATACTGCATTTCAAATGCCAGACATGCACAATGCCCGACAAATTGACTTGATAGAGCACCAGTGGGCATTGAAACAAGCTGAAGATAATTAAGTTCATTTAGTGTGTTTTTTTGAATTTGGTATGTTTATGTTATTTTATTTGGTGTGTTTTATTATTTGGTATGTTTATGTAATTTTTTTATGTTTATGTTTATGTAATTCTTAGTATATATAATTCTTAGTATGTTTATATTTATGTTTAATATTAGAAAGCCAGATGAGTATTTATGTTTGGCTTTTAGTGTTTGTTCAAATTGCTTGCAACCTTAAAATTGTGATTGTGCATAATTCTCATCTTAATTAGTTACACTCTTTATTTTATCATTATCGCTTGCAAGTTGACAATGAAATGTAAAGCACCAAATGCAAACAAATGGGTAGCAAGCATGGCTTTGATGTAAGTAGTAGACGCTATGTTCACATACGTACATATTTTGCTTTGGTTAATACATTAAAGCATATCATCATTAAGGACAATGGCACCATCAAAACAGACCATCATACAAGTAGACTTTATGTTTTTTTCTTCAAAATAAAAAAAGTAGACTTTATGTTTTTGCATGTATATATTGTTCATCTTTTGTTTTGGATTAATGTATCAAAAATCATACCATTATTTGGTCATGATAGCTTGAAAAAATATGACCTACGTCATACAATTAAACAGTGACAACATTTTCGTTTAGGCATTTTGTAGACATCAAAATTTCGGTGAAATGAATGTTGACTAATAATTAAAATTTCAACGCTCACATGTCACATAAATTTTACATGTAGCGTGTGACTCAACGAAAAATCGAAATAAATTGGAAAAGTCATCAAATAAGACACGTGTCAATACCTGGCAGAAATGATTTATTTCATCTGATTATTTAAATCCAAAAATCAAGTTTTGGAATTCTATAAATAGAAGCCAAGACATTCATTTTGGGAGGGGAAAAGGAAGAAAAGAAGGGAAGGAAGGAAGAGGAATTTACATTACACCAAAACCTTCAAGCCTTGAAACTCTAAAGCTCTCAAGCAAATCCCGAAGGATCAAGAAAGCACTCTTCGTTTTTCGTCAAATCCTCCTTCAAGATCAAGCCCCAACGGCCCTTGAAGAATTTCCACCAACTCAAGATCAAGCCCCGACGGCCCTTGAGGAAAGTGTTCATCGTTCATCATTCGTTCATCCTAAGATCAAGCCCCAACGGCCCTTTGGATCAACAACCTCAACAAATCCACACATCCAATCGTTCTTCAAGATTAAGCCCAAAAGCCCTTGAAGATCCGCTCATCCATCAACCTTCAAGATCAAGCCCCAACGGCCCTTGAAGAACTTCCACCAACTCAAGATCAGGCCCCGACGGCCCCTTGAAGAAAGTGTTCATCATTCATCATCCGTTTATCCTAAGATCAAGCCCCGACGGCCCTTTGGATCAACAACCTCAACAAACTCATACACTCATTCTTCAAGATCAAGCCCAACGCCCCTTGAAGATCCATTCATCAACTGTTCATCCTTAGATCAAGCCCCGACGGCCTTTTGGATCAACAACTCATCCACAAATCTACACCCTACGAAGATAGAATCAGAGGATCAAATTACAAAGAGATTGTAACCCCAAAATCATTAATACAAAAATATATTTTGTACACGTATTCTTGTTTCTTGTTTCAGGAATTTTTCATGTTTACAAATTTGGCACGCCCAGTGGGACTATCTCTACCTCTCATCTCTATCCTCAAATCATCGAAAAACGCAAATGGCATCAAGAAAGGATCAAGCTGTTCCTGCAATCAAAGCAAAGAACAAGAACATCATCGCCGCAAGTGGTGATATTTCGGGCATCATAACCCGAAGTAAGGCAAGAGATCTTTTTGCCACGGCTTCCGCCCCTGCATTAACTCTGTCAAAGGAACAAGAGCACCTGAGGTACGAGCCTGTGATCACCCTAGCCTCGCTAAGGGCATCAAGGGGGGAAAGCCCGAGGAAATACTCAGAGTCCCTACTCTCCGACGCTAATTCGAGCGGCAGTACAACCATGCAAGTCATGACCACTGGAGCAACTTCAATTGAGGAGCAGCTAGCTTAAATGAATGAAGCAATCGCAAAGCTCACACGGACTGTGGAAGAGAAGGACTTGCAGATTGCCGCACTTGTCAACTAACTAGATGCGCTGCCCGACGTGAAAGTCGACCCAGATATTGGCCTATTAGAGAAAGAAGTCGACGAAGAAGATGAGCCACTAGCGGAGAAAGTTGAAGAGAAACCGAAGCTAGACCAAGCAACGGCATTCATGGGATCTCTCTCTATCCAGCAGCTACAGGAGATGATCGCAAACACTATCAAGACACAGTACGAAGGAAGCTCGTATGACTCCGTACTGTACTCAAAGCCTTACTCCAAGAAGATTGATGCTTTGAAGATGCCAAGGGGTTATCAGCCCCCAAAATTCATGCAGTTCGATGGAAAAGGCAACCCGAAGCAACATGTCGCCCATTTCATTGAAACTTGCAACAATGCTGGGACAGAGGGAGACTACCTCGTCAAACAGTTCGTGCGTTCGCTGAAAAGTAACGCTTTTGACTGGTACACTGACCTCGAACCTGAGTCTATCAACAGTTGGGACCAGCTAGAAAGGGAATTCCTCAACCGTTTCTACAGCACTCGTCGTACTGTAAGCATGTTAGAGCTGACCAGTACGAAACAGTGGAAAGATGAACCTGTCGTCGACTACATAAATAGATGGCGTTCTTTAAGTCTGGATTGCAAAGATCGGCTTTCTGAAACCTCTGCCATTGAGATGTGCGTTCAAGGCATGCAGTGGGGACTACACTACATCCTTCAAGGCATCAAACCACGAACATTCGAGGAGTTAGCCACCCGCGCCCATGATATGGAGTTAAGCATCACCCGTCATGGGAAGAAAGAACAGATCGCTGACTACAAGAATGACAAAGTTTTGGGGCCAAAGGTGGATAAGGCTACGTGGAAACCCACCAAGGAAGCAATGACGGTCCACACAACTTCAGTCAAAATCCCTACACGAAGCAAGGCGATTCAAACCGAAGCTTTTCGTGATCAAGAGATACGTAGACGCACTTTGAAGGAGCTTGAGGAGAAGACTTATCCATTCCCCGACTTTGACGTGGTTGCCATGTTGAAAGACTTGCTTGACAAAAAGGTGATCGACCTACCTGAGTGCAAACGGCCAGAAGATATGAACCGTACTGACAGTCCAAGGTACTGTAAATTCCACCGCTTCATTAGTCATCCGACGGAAAAGTGCTTTGTGCTAAAAGATCTCATCATGAAGTTGGCTCAGAAAGGGATCATCGAGCTAGATCTTAATGATGTGGTGAAGTCAAACTATACCACCGTCACTTCTGGCTCTTTGAACTCAAAATCTTCACCTCAACCGCTGGGGGCATGCTCCAAAACCATGTCATCAAGTCAAGTGAAGTTGAAGGATGGACTTATGTCACTCCAAAGAAAATGCACAAGAAACATAGGTTTCCTCCACAAGTTCACCAATCGGAAAGGGGGCAAAGCAGCTACTGTCAACCTTCAAAGCTACATGAAAGTGTTGAGGATGATGAAGTTATGACACAAAGATCGTCCGTTGCCATCACGATGCGCGATTTCTTCCCCAAAGACTTCTTCAATCACTCAGTCAAGACTCCTTGCTATAAAGATTGCAAGGAATGCTTCTCTAAGATCGTTTGACAAATTCAAAAAGCACCTCGTTCGCACGAGCCTAAAAGGCGACAACCAAATGCTCCTGGCCCGCAAGAGCATAAACTGTGTACGGCAAAATCATCATCAAAACCATCACTCATTTGAACTATGTTATGACTTGATCTCTTCTTTGGAAGAGTACGTAGGCAACTTGAAACTTCAAAACTTCAAGTACAGTCACATCAAAATAAATAAATAAATGTTTCATTAAAGAAAGTCAATTTTATTACAAAAGAAAAGAAAAAAAAATACATATGTTACTATGTATTAGAAAATATATATATATATTCTCTACTAAAAAAAAAAAAAAAAAAAAAAAAAAAGAAAAAAAAAGAGGAACCCAAATGCCAGGCCCATCTTTTCTCAAACACACAATTGTTTTAAGCTTGCTGTGCAAGGAGCTCTGCTTCTTCTCCCGCCAGGCCCGGGCCCGGCTCTCAAAGCCCAATATGCGTGTGCTCCTTCATCCGTCCCTTCGACTTGCAGTTCTCCATAACACAGGTCACGGCCCATTCTTCCAGCCCACGTTCCTCGTCAACGTCTACACCAACTGCAGCTCCTCGGCCCAAGTCACCATCTTATTCTCTCCTTCTGCTTTACTCTCTCTCTCTCCCCTCCACAAATTCGTATAAATCCGATTATCCTCCGACAAACATCAATCGGCGAGAGAGTAAGAAAGCGCGAGAGGTTTCAAGGTTTGTACTTTCTAGGGTTTTACCACTCTCACAAACCCAAAAGATGAAGAGAGATCACCGCGAAAGCTGTGCAACTGTAACTGCACGTCAAAACAATTCCAAACCGGAATACTCATCACCCCCGTCTTCCACCCTGAATGGCAAGGCTAAGATTTGGGAAGATGACCAAGATGGGTACAGCGCAGACGGCGACATGGATGAGCTGCTTGCCGTTTTGGGGTACAAGGTTCGGTCCGACGACATGGTCGACGTGGCGGAGAAGCTCGAGCAGCTCGAAATGGTCATGGGGTCGGCTCAGGAAGATGGGATTTCTCAGCTCTCTGACACCGTCCACTACAACCCGTCGGATCTCTCCGGGTGGGTCCAGAGCATGCTCTCTGAGCTCAACACAGGCGACGATATACCTCAATCGACGACCCTCTTCTCGTTCCGGCTCAGTCCTCGTCGATAACCTCGATGAGCTTCTCCAATTCCCAGCGGAGTCGAGTTTTCAGCGACGATTCTGAATACGATCTCAGGGCTATTCCGGGCGTGGCGGCGTACCCGCCAGCTTATTCGCCGTCGGATACCGAGAGTATGAGAAAGCGATTGAAGGCCTCAATTGGGTCCGATTCTAATGGGTCTAGTTCCGGCGCTGTATCCGATCCAACTCGGCCTCGAGTCCTGGTTGACTCGCAAGAAACGGGCGTGCGGCTCGTCCACACACTCATGGCCTGTGCAGAGGCTGTCCAGCAGGAAAATTTGAAGCTTGCAGACGCGCTTGTGAAGCACGTGGGCCTACTCGCGGCTTCCCAAACTGGCGCTATGAGAAAAGTCACCACGTACTTCGCTGAAGCTCTGGCTCGTTGGATTTACCGAATTTACCCTCAGGATTGCCTCGATCCTTCCTACTCTCTGGAGTCAAAGCTTGGAGATTGCAGGAAAGCGGCGGCTATCTGGCGCGAGGCGCTTCAGAGGATTACAGGAAAGTCTCTGGGTGGACTGCCATTGGAGGGGTTCGATTACGAGTCAATTTTGGGTCAGTGCTGCGAGATGCCAGTTGGGTATGTTCAGATTCCAGTTGGGATTGCTGGAACTCTTAGGCTCGATGGCAGAGAGTTTTCCGGACCAATGGCCACCACCGAAGGTTGCTTGGTTGCCAGCACCAACCGTGGCTTCAAAGCTATCAACTTGTCCGGCGGAGCCACCAGTGTGTTGCTGAGAGATGGGATGACCAGAGCACCTTGTGTGAGGTTCAACTCTGCTAAGAGAGCTGCCGAGTTGAAGTTCTACTTGGAAGAACCCAACAATTATGACACCTTGTCCACGGTTTTCAACAGGTCAAGCAGATTCGATAGGCTTCAGACAATTACGTGTGCCATTGCTGGGAAGAACTTGTACATGAGATTCACCTGCAGCACCGATGATGCTATGGGGATGAACATGGTCTCCAAAGGTGTGCAAAACGTTTTGGATTTCCTCCAGAACGACTTCCCTGACATGGATGTGATTGGAATTTCCGGCAACTACTGCTCTAACAGGAAGCCCGCTGCGGTGAACTGGATCGAAGGTCGTGGAAAATCGGTGGTCTGTGAGGCTGTGCTCAATGGTGATGGTGGAGCTTCTTCCTCTGTCTCTTCACACTGCCAACAAACCTCAAGCTCCTCACTCCGGCCACCATGATCAAAATCAACGAAGAGTTTCATTGACCGTTGTCAAACAACTAGCCGGTCTTCAAACTCAACGCCTTACACTCTGCCTCAAGATCTGGCTACTTGCCTCTGCTGCTGCCTTTGAATGTGATTGACAAAACCAAAGTTTGTCAACTCACACCCAAAGACCTCATCCGTCTTCTCTCGGACTCGGCCTGGGTTTTCACCCACAAACTCAGCCTTGCAGATCACCATATAAAAGAAAAAAAAAATGATGGAATCTAGGTAGACAGCACCATGAAAAAATAAAAAAAATAAAAAAATCTTTCATGGTGGAATACATAAAAAAAATTATAAAGAAAGATAATGGTGGAGTCCATCAGCCCATTTTGAAAAGAAGAGTAAAAAATTAAAAAGAAAAAAAATATAATAAAAACAATGATGGTGCTTCTGGAACCATGTGCAAAAAGAAAAAAAATATATAATAAAAAGAAAGGAAAAAAAAACAATGGTGGTGCTTCTGGCACCATCTGAAATATATATATATATATATATATATATATATATAAATGAATGGTGGATCAGCGCCACCGAAAGTAAAGAAAAGAATAAAAAAAATAATAATAAAATAAAATAAAAAGGAATGATGATGGACGGTGATGTATATGTTTTATTTGTATTTAGCACAATACACTGAATAAAATAAAGCATGTCCATTAATCTCCAAGAAATTACAAGTGCGTACAAAAAAAAAAAAAGATGGAGTTTTCACAAAGGTTGTTCACGTGAAGCCCCACTACTTGGTCAAACTCCAGGAGCTGGAGGCACCGAAGATAGATCATTCGAGGCCCCAATACTTGGTGGAACGCTAGATGACGCAGGAAAAAGGTGCCTCTGGAAGAAAGACGCAAGCCTTTGACGGTCACTTTGAATTCAACCTTGAGATTCTTGCATCTCATCAAGCTTCATCTTCATGCCTGTCGAATAATTATTTGCAAGCACGTGCAAACTTCTATTCTCGTGCTTAAGCTGTTTGATCTCTTGCTTGAGATTTTCCACCTCTGCCATCAATGATTCAACCTGACGGGATCGAGCCAGTAGGCGTTGGCCCATGTTGGACACAGAGCCCGCGCACTGAACACTGAGAGCTAGGGACTCTTGAACGGCCAACTCATCGGACCGTCCTGAAAGCAGCTGACTATCTTTAGGAGTGAGGAGGTTCCGAGCTACTATCGTAGCTGTTGTTGCATCCGTCATCACAGAGTCTTCACCTGTAAGAAGGCTATTAGAAGATAAGAAAGACGGGCACCATACCTTACCCTGACGCGGCGCGACCGGATCATTGCTAAGACTCAAATCTAAGCAGATGTTAGATGGGTTAGATGGGTTAGCCATTTTTCAAAAAGTTAAAAGAGAAGGGTTGGATAGAGTAAAATTTCAAAGGATCGGAGACGATATTTACGAATGGACAATCTTCAAAGTATGCATGTTAGAGGTGATCAATCACCTCTATAAAGGGAGAGGCGACACAATCACCGATTCAGAATTGAAGACACACCACTCTTCAAAGCCGGATTTTTCCTGCGTAGAGTTCGCCAACTCTTCAGACACAATCTCGGCTTTCCAGATAAAGCGTTCAATTTTGTCAAAAGATCTCTGACAAAGTTGAAGACGCGTGGAGGTCTCTCGGCTTTTCAGATAAAGCGTTCAACTTTGTCAAAAGATCTCTGACAAAGTTGAAGACGCGTGGAGGTTGCCGACAAGCGTGGGTGATAAAGCCGCAATCTCGGCTTTTCAGATAATGCGTGCAACTTTGTCAAAAGATCTCTGACAAAGTTGAAGACGCGTGGAGGTCATTGCCGCATCCGCACTACCACTTGCTATTGGGAAATCCCTATTTATGTCGACCTTCATCTTTTATGGCAAGGCAGACCTGCAAAAAAAAAAAAAATGCCCAACTCTTCCTCACCTCCGAGGGTACACTCCCAGCAAAGCATCTCAAAATGCTCAGTTTTCTTCCTCTTCGGGAATACCCTTGCAAACAAATGACACCAAGGCAAAAGTATCTCATATCATCAAGGGCGAAAGCAAAGGTATCTCATATCATGCTTTTTCCATGTCTTTTCCTTTGCCCTTGTTCTCACCTGCCAAGACAAGGACAGAGAAAGCAATATGTCGGAACCTCCACTCAAACTTGCGCTGCCACCAAGAAGTGATGGTCCATTCAAATGCAAGGTTTGCATTCCACTCCTGTATCAGAGGACAAATACTACAAGAGAAGATGCTAAACCTGCATAAGGAAATACCACTTCTGCAAAGGGAGCAAGTAACGCAAGTGAAAATGATACATCAAAGCATGTGGAGACAAGCACAACAAATATATGTGCTGATTCATTCGCTACTTCTTCAAAAGCAAAGGTATCTCATATCATGCTTTCTCCATGTCCTTTCCTTTGTCCTTGTTATTACTTGCATGGCAAAGTGAAAAGAGCAATCAGCCGGCACTTGGAGTCAGTCTTCCAATCTACCCTCTTCAATACGAATTGGAAAGATTGAACAAAGAAACAGGTCATCACCTCCACCTCGTGCTTGCCTGCCATGTGTCAGAATCCTGAAACCACTCATGGTCTTATTTCCAGTTCAAGATCAAGCCTCGATGGCCCTTGAAGAAATCACAAGTCCGATTCAAAATCAAGTGTTCACCACCCTTGAATCAAATTCAACTCCAGATAAAAGGAGTAAGTTCAGACCTTCGGAGGAGACCAAAAGAATCCTCCAGCCCAGCTCAAGATCAAGCCTCGATGGCCCTTAAAGAAATTTCCAGCCCAATTCAAGATCAAGCATCGACGGCCCTTGGGTTGACATCTACATTAAGGGACTTCAAAACGCATCTTCTACACGTGACAAGCACATGTCTACGACGCGCCTTGAAGTGGGGGCATTTGTAGACATCAAAATTTCGGTGAAATGAATGTTGACCAATAATTAAAATTTCAACGCTCACATGTCACATAAATTTTACATGTAGCGTGTGACTCAACGAAAAATCGAAATAAATTAGAAAAGTCATCAAATAGGACACGTGTCAATACCTGGCAGAAATGATTTATTTCATCTGATTATTTAAATCCAAAAATCAAGTTTTGGAATTCTATAAATAGAAGCCAAGACATTCATTTTGGGAGGGGAAAAGGAAGAAAAGAAGGGAAGGAAGGAAGAGGAATTTACATTACACCAAAACCTTCAAGCCTTGAAACTCTAAAGCTCTCAAGCAAATCCCGAAGGATCAAGAAAGCACTCTTCGTTCTTCGTCAAATCCTCCTTCAAGATCAAGCCCCAACGACCCTTGAAGAACTTCCACCAACTCAAGATCAAGCTCCGACAGCCCTTGAGGAAAGTGTTCATCGTTCATCATCCGTTCATCCTAAGATCAAGCCCCAACGGCCCTTTGGATCAACAACCTCAATAAATCCACACATCCAATCGTTCTTCAAGATTAAGCCCAAAAGCCCTTGAAGATCCGCTCATCCATCAACCTTCAAGATCAAGCCCCAACGGTCCTTGAAGAACTTCCACCAACTCAAGATCAAGCCCCGACGGCCCCTTGAAGAAAGTGTTCATCATTCATCATCCGTTCATCCTAAGATCAAGCCCCGACGGCCCTTTGGATCAACAACCTCAACAAACTCATACACCCATTCTTCAAGATCAAGCCCAACGCCCCTTGAAGATCCATTCATCAACTGTTCATCCTTAGATCAAGCCCCGACGACCCTTTGGATCAACAACTCATCCACAAATCTACACCCTACGAAGATAGAATCAGAGGATCAAATTACAAAGAGATTGTAACCCCAAAATCATTAATACAAAAATATATTTTGTACACGTATTCTTGTTTCTTGTTTCAGGAATTTTTCGTGTTTACACATTTAATGAACATATTAAAAAGATTTATGTAATTCTTAGTATATGTAATTCTTAGTATGTTTATGTTTATATTTATGTAATTTTTTTATGTTTATGTTTATGTAATTCTTAGTATGTTTATGTTTATGTTTATGTAATTTTTTTATGTTTATGTTTATGTAATTCTTAGTATATGTAATTTTTTTATGTTTATATTTATGTAATTCTTAGTATATGTATTATATGAAGAAAACAGAGTCACACTTCGTGTGGGTTTTAATCTATGTAAAGGACTTTTAATTAGAACCATGGACTTTTAATTATTTTATACAAGGACTTTTATTAGAACGATGGACTTTTAATTATTTTATACAAGGACTTTTAATTAGAACGATGAACTTTTAATTATTTTATACAATGACTTTTAATTAGAATGATGGTCATGGTCATGGACTTTTAACAACATAAATAACTTACCAAATTAATTTGAATAAATATTCAAGAAATTGGAAACAACATAAATAATACAAACAATAAATAATAAATTACAACCCAAAGTGATTGGAAAATTATGCGCTCCGATTACAAAAAGTACTCTATTCATCATCACTTAACCAATTTGTGGTGCTAGGATGATCTTCTCTTGCGGTGCTAGAACCACCTTGGCTTGCTATTGTTTCTCTTGCACGCCTCCTTCGCACCACGTTCGCTTTCTCTGACTTCCAAAAAAATTTAGAATTTGGAGACTTCCCTTCTAAAGACATGTTCATAATCTCACGATCTTGTTGAGCCCGTCTTTCTTCTCTAACATGTTCCCTTTCTTGCCTAAGTAGCTCTCTTTCTCTCTCATTAGCATAAAATTCTCTCTCAACAGATGCTGCTTTTGATGCCTCTCTAGCCTTATCAGCCTCATCTTTCGCCAGTTCCCTCACCAAAGTCAATTCACCTTGGCGAGTAAGTTCTTCCATGAACTTTGCATAATCGTTCTTGGAAGCACTCCCTTTTCTCTTTGAAGCCTTCTTATCTTGAGGCCTAATTGGAAAACGGGTTGAACCCGACGCTTGTTCAGGGAGGGGCGTTTCAGGCACTTCTTTTGCATCATCTTCATGAACATGATCGGGTGTAGAGTGTAGAGGGGTGCTGTTCATGTGCACTTCTGGACCGACTGGCACAACTCTAAATTTAGGACAATCTTTGACAATATTCCAACATTCCCACCGGTTGAATGATTTATTTTTGCTTTTGGTTTTGGCAGCGTACCAAGCTTGTGCTTGAAGTTCCTACACAATAAAAATAAGTAACAAATAAATAATACAAATAAATAATTATAATGAAAATAAGTAACAAATAAATAATACAAACAACATAATTATAATGTAAGTCGGTAACAGATAAATAATACAAACCATAAATAATAAATTATGTAGGTAACAAATAAATAATACAAATAATAAATAATAAATAACAAATAAATAATACAAACAATAAATAATAAATTTTGTACGTAACAAATAAATAATACAAACAATAAATAATAAATTATGTAGGTAACAAATAAATAATACAAACAAATAATTATAATATAAATTTGGGTATCAAATAAATAATATATTGTTACCTGATCCGAGTAATTTTCCCCACTTCGAATATTACTACTAGTTTATGCCAAGGCGTCTCTCCACGTACTAAACGATTGGCTAAGTAATTTCCAACGACTGGACATCGATTCTTTGTTTCTTTTCCCACCAATTTTCTCAAGAAAATTGGTATGAATAAGACTCCACATTTCTCGCAACTGCATCTCATTACCCATAAGCGAACTATGAGTAACTTCAACCCAGCTAGTACACAACGCAACATCTTCAATAAGCGACCAATTCGTACCTGCACCAGTGGTCATTTTGTTGAAAAAAAGGATTCAAACTTTGAGACAAAGAAAGGAATGTGATTGAAAGTAGTTGAGAAAATATGAAATTGTTGTGTAAGGTAGATGATAATGAGAATGTATTTATAGAAAAGTAAAAACAATTTTTTTTATAATTTTTTTCAGATTTTTCAGATTTTTTTTTGAATTTTTTTGAATTTTTTACAATTTTTTTTTAAATTTTTATTCAATTAATTAATCTCTGCCATTGGATATAAAAAAATTTGAATTCCAACACTCCAGATTGTGCCACGTGTCACAACGGTAACTTTTCAGATTTTTAAAACTATTTTTTCTTTTATTTTTTTATTTATAAAGCATTTTAATATCCACGGTTGATCTCAGATCGAACGGTGGATATTAAATCTGACCTTTTTTTTTTTTTACCGTTGAGATCGAACGGTCTAAATAAAGTGACCGTTGAGATCTAACGCACCGTGGGAAGCCACGTGGCTTCCCAACGGTAACTGACAGAATTTTTTTTTCTGATTTTTGTGTCGGCGACGCGCTCCCACGCGCGGGTGGGGTGCACGCGCCTGACACAAAAAAATTTAAATATTGCGCTGACGCCACCCTGGCGTCAGCCTTACGTCACTCCCACCTCGGGCTCTCGGGCTGGCAATCCCCCACGGGCCCGGAGCTCGGGCCTCCCCCTTCCATCGAGCTGGGCTACGCTGGACCTCATCCCCTGGCCCTTGGTTTCGCCCCTGTCCCCCGAGCAAAACCCAACGCTGGGGCTGCTTTCAGGGAAAGAAATTTGGAGGGCATTTTAGTCCTCTCATTGTTCATGAATAGTGAATGCTGGTTTGGGTTATAGTATAGGACTAGCAAGACTGCCCGCACGATGCTGCGGTACTACGTTTTGCTCCTATACAACCTTATTTACAATAAGGAACAATGAGCAACGTTGAATTTAATTCCATTATCAATATCCTTAACTTGTAGGATCTAAATTGAAAAATATATATATATATATATTTAAAATTTCTATCATGGAGAAAAATATTAATATTGGGAAAAGGCAAAGAGAGGAATTTTGAAAAGAAAACTGAGAGTATGGATCACATTGAATGGAAATCACAAACAGCAACCACATCACAAATGAAGAATAACAATTGAAAAGGAAAATAATAATTGAACCCACAATCATCTATACCAAATGACAGCATTTTAATCCTTCAAATTGCTCCTGAAAAGAAAAAGTAAATTAAATGCGGGGATCTATACGTTAAGACAAAGGAAGGAAAAATTAGAGTAAAGCTGGAACTCCAAAAGCATATATCACTACAAAAGTACCAATTTTTCACATTAATCAGAAATTATGCAATATTATTTCATATTTTCCAAGAATTTGAAACCATAAAATTGTCATATTTAGACGTTCTTTACTCGAAATTTATTGAAGGAGCACTTGTCAAATGTTCGACAAAATTTGGGAATTCAAACAAAATCCACAGTGCAGTGATCACAATTGTCGAGACCAACATTGAAAAATGTAGATAATTCACTCATAAGGCATATCATAAAAACCCATTGAGATTGAGATGACACTAAATTGAAAACATTCTAATTAAAATAGCGTCGGTCACAAATCGCACAATCAAAATAACAACATAGATTACTTTAAACTTGCAGAGACTCCAAAGGAATACCGAACTCATCGGCTACATAATTAAAAAAAAAAGATCCATCAGGACAAAAAAATTCTCACATGAAATTTAATCAACAGATGAAATTCTTAAGTTACTCAATTAGACCAAGCAAGAAGAACCAATCGTTAATTGAGAATTCACCAAATAAAACAATGCAAGAATTGACCAAATAAACGATGAAAAATTGATTGCAACAATTGGAACAAAGTAACAAACAGAGGGTAGGATTTGCAACCCCACTGCAACAGATCTATCATTTATGCAAAGGAAATTCGATTACGAATTAAAAAAAAAAAGTGTGAGAGAGAGAAAGAGAGACGAACCTTCTTGCGGAGGCCAGAGGTTCCAGAATTGAGAAACAGATAGAGAGTTCTGTACTTGAGTTCTCCACTATGCTTAAGTCAGTGGAGAACTCCAGCTACATTGTTAATTCCAGGATACCTACAAAGTTAGCATCTTAATTAAAATTTAATTAATATTTTATGCATTAATAAAAGCAAAGTCCTTGCATATAAATCAAACCCATCAAATTAAATGTACAATTAAATCCAAACTTGAAAATTCAAACTTTATATCAAAATGAGTTTTTTTTTTTTTTTTTTTTTTTTGAGCTCACCAGTCTGACAATTTTTGTGTGACATCGCACATCGTCCAGGGGAGTGATCCTTATATGTATATTCCCATCCCCACCTCACACAAGGCCTTTTGGGAGCTCACTGACTTCAGGTTCCATGGGAACTCCGAAGTTAAGCGAGAAGGGGGCTAGAGCAATCCCATGATGGGTGACCCACTGGGAAGTTGCTCGTGAGTTCCCAAAAACAAAACCGTGAGGGAATGGTAAGCCCAAAGTGGACAATATCGTGCTACGGTGGTGGAGCGGGGCCGGGAAGTGGTCCCGCCCGGGCCGGGATGTGACAATTGGTATCAGAGCCTAACCCTGGGCGTGGTGTGCGGACGAGGACGTCGGGCCCCTAAGGGGGGTGGATTGTGACATCCCACATTGTCCAAAGGAGTGATCCTTATATGTATATTCTCATCCTCACCTAACACGAGGCCTTTTGGGAGCTCACTGGCTTCGGGTTCCATGAGAACTCCGAAGTTAAGCGAGTAGCGCACGAGAGCATTCCCAAGATGGGTGACCCATCGGGAAGTTCTCGTGTGAGTTCCCAGAAACAAAACCGTGAGGGCGTAGTCGGGGCCCAAAGCGGACAATATCGTGCTACGGTAGTGGAGCAGGCCCGGGAAGTGGTCCCCCCCGGGGCGAGATGTGACATTTTGGGTGCTTGGAACCTCAAAAGTGGAAGCTAAATGCATCCCCTTGTACTTCTTTTTGTCTCCTCATCTTCCTATTTGTAAAGTCCATAAAGCTAAAATCAGAATTGCTTCAAATAATTTGCCAGATTTTAAAATTCAAAGGGACACGTTTTCAAACTAACATACCAAGATATCAGTAGTGGACACAAATGATTAAAATTAGTAATAAAAGAACTGAAATCAAAGCAAGAAAAATAAAAATTGAAGATTGATAGGACTTACAAACAGTAGCTTGTTTGGAGACTTAAATTGAGGAAAAGTAAACAGAGAGTGAGCCATAATGGAGTAAAAGAAAATTAAAATCTTTATTTCTGCTCTGAGATGGTATGAAGTTATGTCTACCAATTTTATGATAAATGGGTGAAATCGTAGTGATGAAATTTTAATGTTTAGGTTTCAATTTGTTGGTAGAAGCGGACGAAGCAATGGAGAATATTTATTCTTGTTATTGGCTGCAACAAAGATGAGAAAAGTTAAAATCTCAATCCTCTAGCGAATAAGAGTTAAATATATCAATGACTTGGTGAATGAAATGTAATACTTGTAACTCATAGCTTTTAGCACTAAATCTTCAACAAATAAGAGTTACTAGATCAATGACTTGTTCATTAGAATGAAATATTTTTATAAACGCTTAAAACCAAAATGCTATCAAACTAATTCCAAGTTCAAGAAGACAGTGGAAAAGGTAATTATCAAAATGAGAAGAGTTAAACTAAATTAGGCATTGTTCTCAACACTATTAGCACACCTATGACTGGTAGGAAAAAGCAGTAGAGCTAACCTGAAGACAAAAAGTTTATCCTCAGTGACAGACACCTTCCCCTCTGGATTCACTTCCGTAAACCTACAAATCACCAACAAAAACCCCAAACCCAATTCCTCAGACACTCCAAAAAAAAACACACCAAAATCCATTAAAAGTAGAAAAATCACATATTTCCATCTATTCCTGCATGTATTTTCGGGATCAAAAATTCAAAACAAAGTAAAATACCACTGGGTTTGTCGCTGAGATTGATTAAGTGCAATTTGTAGGGCACTTTCTTCTCCTCCAAGGTCAGAATAACCCTTTGGCTGAAAGGGCCTGTCAGAAGCAAAAGATGGAAAATTATACCAAAGTAGCAAAATTTGATCAAACCCCAGAAAGGAAATCGAGGGAAATAGAGAGAATTGTGAACGTACAGTTGCCGAGAAGATGAGGGGCGCCTAAGGCAGCCTTGACAGCGACCTCAAGAGCCATCTGAGAGCAGAGGAGAGCGAGAGAGTGAGAGAGAGTAGAAGATGAAACTGAAAGGTAATGGGGATTAATGGTTATGGAGAGAGAGTAGAAGATGAAACCAAACCTCTCAATATCTTCTTCTCATCCCGATCTCCGCCCTTGGATCTCATCAACAACCCAATATCCACAAAGTCACAAAAAAAAACAAAAAAAAAAAAAAATTCAAATGAAAATCCATTTCTAAATCCAAAATCACAAAAAGGAAATTTCAACATAAAACCCATTCCTAAATCCAAAATCACAAAACCCCATAGATTCACCAATTAACAACCCAAACATGCACAAAAAAGGTCCCAAATCACCAAAACAAAACCAAAAAAAAATAAAAAAATAAAAAATTCAGCTGCAAAGGGAACAAAGGAAAAAAAAAAATAATACATTTATATACCTTTAGCACAGAGAGTTCCAAGAATCAGAATCGAAAATCCAAAAATCTGAAAGGGACCATTTCCCGAATCTGGAAAACAAAACGCATCAGACACGCACAACAACGATCCAACGAAAAACAAAAGATTGAAACCATATAAGCTCATAAACATGCAAAACTCACCTGGAAACGCCGGATTAGATCGGTCGCAACCAAGTCCGAAGCGAACCCAAGATGGGCACAAAATTTCTGAAATAAAAAAGCAAAGCCCTGAGATATTAACAAAAGAATCAAAAAAATAAAAAATGGAAAATTGAATCCCCGTGCAGTAATATACATGTAAAACTTACTTGGAAAACCCGGATCCAACGAACCAAAAACCCAAAAAATTATTGGAATCGAACCAAAAAGGCAGAGAATTTAACAACTGTGACCATTAATCAAAGAACAACTAAGCAAAATGGTCGACGTTTTGAACAACGAAGCAACATAATGAAGAAAACAGAAGCGAAGGTGGAGAAAAAAGACGGCGAGAAACAAAGCAACTGGAGATATGCTAGAGAGAATAGGCGAAAGCAAAAGAAAGATCCATAATAACCAAAGCCAAAACATACACGGATGATGGACGCGTGGAATCAAAAGGGCAAAACAGCCATTTCACTGTACAGAAGCCGAGAGAAACCCAGCTGAAACAATTATTTGGAGGGCATTTCTGCCCTTTTACTATTGCTGAACAGTGCCAGATTCAACTGGCTTTTAGTGTATATAATAATGTCTGTTTTTAATATGTAGCTATTGAGAAAAGAGAGAAACTAGTTTGAAACCGTGAATCGAACTGAAGAATCAACATTATTACACTCTCCAACATTGCATGAAATTCGCATTTGATACGATTTTCGGGCACGATCCAGTTCAGTATTTATCGCTCAAACTATGGATCGAATATATGGTTCGATACGATTCTGAAAACCACATGCAGGAATAAAAAATCTTTTTCCCATTTCCTTCATATTGGGCCGTGATGGGCCCATGTCCATCCTAAAACACAGCCTAGTAATCTCCAGTCTTCTTCACCGAAGGGCCATAACTGTTTTTTCAAGCTTTTCTTACTATTGATTTTGGCATCGAAGCCTCCCTTGCTTGTTCATCTTCCTCGTTGCGCTGGTCATACATAAATTCTGTGCTACCTCTCTCAGTCACCAAACTGATTTTCCTCCCTGCTCCAGGCTCCAGAGGATAATAATTTCACAGCCTTTGGTTTTGTGGGTAAGATTTTAAAAGAAAAAATTGATTTGCTTTTCCAACAGCTATATCGTTAAGGCTTTTTATTTATTTTTCGTGTGAATTTCGTTAAGATTTTTGAATTTGAATTCTTCGTGTGAATTTCGTTAAGATTTGTGAATTTCGTTAAGCCTTTTGTGCGATTTGAGTAGATGCAATGGACTGTATGTGGTAAATACCCTCTTTTGGTGTGATTATATTTTAATCTCTCTTCGCTTAGCTGTTAATGACTTAATGTATTTGAGAATTAATGAATCATATTCATATCATGTGCAGCACTGTGTTAGGAATGTTAACCTAACTTACATGTTTGTAATTGTATCTTTACCAGGTCATCCAACATGCTATATAAATCTTAAATCGGATAGGGAAAAACATAAATATTCAACTTTGCAGTAATGGTAATGATTTTACACAACACAGTGACTGAGAAGGCAAAATCAATTTTAAGAGTAATCAATGTAATTTGGGGCACCAAACAACCAATAACAGGGCAATGATTTTGCTAACTTTGAATTCTTCGCATAGGACATACTCATGGAGTAAAAGGTTTACCTTGTGTTATTGTTCGTTCAACTTTCTGTTGCATTAAACATTCAATCTTGGAACACTTTTACCTCAAAAACCACATGTAATGCTGATTCTTCATGTATTGTTGGAGAGTGTATTAACTGGTGGTGTGAAAAATTACTAACTAGCTCACATTCTAGATGGAAGATAGAATAAATGGGCATTGTGTTAAATTAAATTTTAAAATGTGAGAGCGGTAAATATAGAATCACAGTTCTATTCGAGGTTGTTTCGTGATAATACAATTTGAACCTAAAAATGTAGGGTAATGCTAGAGAGACTAAATTTGTAGACTAAATTTGCAAACTAAACGATGTGTCACTAATAAGAAATAAGCATGTTAATCAACACTTGTGTAACAATCCACTCATCAACTTCCATGTCGTTTAGTTTACAAAATTTGGTCTACAAATTTAGTCTCCCTAGCTTACCGAAAAATATAACTTATATAACAATGACAGTCAAACTGTTACTTTGCAAAGTGCTCTTACATGAGCTCTGTTTGTGTTTGCAAGATACCATTATTTGGAAGTTCAGTCTTATGGGAAAAATACGAATGAAACTTGTGAAGATTAGGTGTCAATAGGATGTAGTAATATTAAAGAAAGGATTATGGATAGAATAAATTTCAAATGGATTTGATGTAACTATATACCAGGAATCAGTTAAATCTGCATCTCCTTTATTATTAACCGAATCCCTATATTTGAACTTTGAAGTCATTCCTTCCGAGTGGGTCCACAAGTGTAAATTGTTATGAATGTGGAAGAAGATTGAAAGAAAAAAGAATTCAGCATTGTATATAGGGTACCCTGGCTGTCCATTGTCCAAAAAGAAAGATTTGACTGTAGAAATTCTGTGTATCTGGCCGTTAGTACTCGGTTGAAGGTTGGTCTTCGGTTGGTGTTTGAGATATGTTGTTGTTTCGCCTGTCAAAGTTTCGTGGTTTCATCCTTCATCAAAGTGATAAGTTATGCTGTACTTTGTGAAGAAGTTGATGATGGGTGGAACTTTCATCCATTTCCTACTCTGTCTATGGCTGTGTATCAAATCTGTATGTAGTCGCTGCTTTAATATCTAAACAAGTTATATTCTTTTAGTATAGAATTGGAATGATTTTGGGCTTTTTGAGTTTTTGGTCATTCTGGAAACAATAAAGTTCAAATCAGAACTTTTCAGTTGTTAATATGAGTGAGTGTTGAAGCATCTCTATTGGTCGTAGTGCACAAATGAATTTTGTGGATGAGGATGCTTCTGGCTCTGGAGACGATGCAAATATTGCATGTGAATAAGAGAAAATCAAATTGCACAACATAAATTTGAGTCTGTTTATTTCAATTACGCAAATTCCTCCTCCTCGTCCTAGTGGATCCATTACTGGGAATTTCAATTTCAATTTGGTTAGGTCTTTGATTTCTCATGGATTTGCAGAATTTTTCACTTCTCTCATTGCTTTCATGGCTATGGCTACCACTAGAAATAACAGTAAAGAAGTTTAATGTTCATCCCTAGGCTCTGAATGTCATTAATTTATTCATTTGATTAGTTACCTTTGGTTTTGGACTTTTAGTGCCTGGTGAAACCATGAATTGTAAATAGCAATTGCAGTTTCCCAACTTCAATTAACAAGGTTCAGGTGATGATGTCCAAAAATATGAAGAGTGTGGACTTCCCAGTCCAATAAATTGAATTCATCAGCTTTTTCGGTCCTCCTTTGACAAATAGCCTTGCAAAAAATTAGCCAAATCTCAACTTGCTTAGTGATTTCATAAACAATTTCAGTTAAGGCTGATCCTTTGCAGAGGATGATCCTTGAAAACCTAAAGTGATGGCCTGTTAGAACTATTGAACTATATTGCAGGGGTAGTGTAGTTGGGGGAAGATTTACACTTCTCTTAAAATGTGGACATCCTCTTTTCTTCCTGCCTGGAACTTGAATACTTCTAAGTCTGGAGATAATTTGACAATAAAGTTTTCATTTGATAAAAACAAAAAATCAGAATTTGAATCTCTCCTTTTGTTTTTCCAGATTAAAGTTCCTCAACTTGCTTTGGTGGAGTTAGGGTTTACTAAGAGGTCTGACGATTATGTTTGCTTCTCAAGTATCAAGAATTGGAGTTTTGATACTGAAACAGCTCTCCAGAGGTATGTACTAAAATATTTTATTTAGCTAATGCCTGTTTGAAGCTCACCTTGTTAAAAGCCAAACTGTTTTTTCTAAAGTATTTTCGACTCACTTTGATGTTATTCTGTGATCATTCTCAAAACGTTTCCCAATATCATGCTTCTTTTGCAAACTGCAGGCAAATCCGCATCTATAACCAGAGCAGGATATACTAGTAATTCTTACAGACATTACTTGCAACCTCTGGTCAGTTACCACCTCCAATATAAATTAATATCCTATGAGTGATCACTTCACTTGAACAGCTATTGGTGAAACCTTTTATTTTTTTTTTGCAGTAATCATCCTGTATGCATAATTTTTATGTTTATCTGTAGTCTGTACTCATGATGGGCAGAAGAAACCAAGCAATCAAAGAAACCATTAATGAATTTCCACCAATGAATTGATCTGGATCTTATTTTTCTAGTGACCACTTTCGTCTTCAAATGAGGGGGTACTTGTACTAATTGGTATGATCTGCAAGGTCTAGTCCTATGAGAATTATTGGGTAGGAAAGGAGAGCCGTTAACCATATGGGTGCATTTGTTGCACCGGACTATCTCGGATTGGACTAGCTTTGAAGCATAAAGGGGATGGTTGGGGGTGGGGTCATGTGTGATTGGCTCGAAGGTGGGAGGGAGATGGGTAACGATCAAGGAGTCTGGACTGGGTTTTATGTTTTCTGGGTTTGATTTGCGCTCGTATGCTGTTTTCTTTCTAGTCCGGCTTAATACCGAGCTTTTACTCGGGATTGCTTAGCGTGATTTAGTGAGGCATGGAGTATAGGCAAGTCCGGGTTAGTCTCATTTAAGTTAGTCCTTGGTCATACCAAACTAGCAAGTCCACTCCTACCTAAGAAGGTGAAACAAATGGGGGCCTTTATGATTTCTTCTTTCATTTCTTGATGGTGCTATATTAGAACCATCACTTTCACCTTGACATTTGAGAAGCCCAAGTTGAATTAACTACTACCTATGTTCATTCTTTTCTGCTTAATGTCAAAGTGCACATTATTCTTTGTTATATGGTATAGAATGAGTTATTCTTGTATATCTAGGATAGCAGGATGTCATGCCTTGGGAGTGTTGAAGATGAAATGGACCGCGTTCATTCCAATTTAGGGGCATGTTTACTTACTTTTTAAGGTATGAGAACGATAAGAGAATAGTATGGGAAGGATATCCAATTGTCCAGATAGGGGATGAACAAGCCCCTCTTGGTAAGGATACCTGGTTAAAATTGGGTATTGAATACATGATTTCAAAGTGGGACCCACTTACTTTTTAATTCCTTGTGTGTTAGAAAGTGCAGGGTGTGTGAGGAATAGGAATGATACACATATCTTGCATTCTCATTCTAGTAAGTAAACATGCCATAGGTCTTATTTGTAGTATGGTCCTATCAAAGGAGTGAAGCAGTCATGTTTTCTTCGAACACTAAACTTAGGTCAGCATTTACTAAGAATGGAGACAAAACAAAACCAGTTTAATAATATACATTTGGCAAGCTGTTTGGGAATTGTCAGAACTGTATTTTAAATCTAAGTGAAGGCATATATGTCTTTCAAATTGTTTGTAGTATTTTAAGTATTTTATGAAGAAGTTGGGACTTGTAAATATATTTGAAGGATGAAGGATGATTATTATGAAGTTCTGAGTAGTTTTAAATTTATGTATTTATTTAGAATGAGCTTGCATATGCGTTCGCGTTTTTATTCTCATTTAGATTATATTTGTGGTTTCCTTGTCTTATGAACAGTTTGATCAACAATCTGAAACTAATTTGTTGCGAGGAACCATCTTTGAGAAGCATCGTCTTTTTTCTACCAGTAGTGCCAGCCATTCTTCGAATGAAGGGATTGAGCAGAAAGAAAAGTAAGTTATTTGCAGTCGAACTGTTCGAAAATTATAATTAGTAATAATGATAGAGGATGCGAGTCTGAGAAGCAGCATAATAGTAGGAGAACAAAGTCAAATGAACTTGCATGCATGATTTAAACATATATCTCCGCATTGTTTTTATGCGAAATTTGTTGCAGTGGTTTATCTTCACCTCATGGCCCTAATTTTCCTTTGAGTGAGATCTGCAGTAAGATTATTATGTTGTTTCTTCACACACAGATGAACTATTTGCAGGATATCTGTGACATTTGTTGATAAGGATGGAGAGGAAAAACATATCAAGGTTCCTACTGGAATGTCTATGCTTGAAGCTGCCCATGAAAATGATATAGAACTTGAAGGCAAGGTTCTGATACTTATTTAATAGTCTTTTTCACCTTAAAACCAAATCTGCTCCATTAATTACTGTCGTCCCCTAGATAGTCGTTCTACCGCATCATTTGTTTCAGGTTTCATAATTTTCATGCGTCTCTCTACTGATAGGACTGATAGGTGTTTGTCAAATCAGTTTGGAAAATAATTTTTGATTGCTTCAGACTGCATATTTCCTGAAGGGGGAATTTGCAAAAGTACCACCTAGACTAGCAGGGGCATGTGCGGTTGCCACCTTGAAAAAAAAATTGGCAACAAATATCTAAACTTCATTTTTGGTGCAAATCTACCACCTAGGTTGGTCGCCATCCATATGCTGCTAAATCAAGTCCTGGTGCCACACACATGAACTACTCTGAGGACAATTCAGTAAATGTCATCTATATTAATTAGAAGAAAAACAAATTAAAAAGCTGAAAGAATTCATGAACAAAGAAAAAACAAATTAAAAAATAAAGAAATTAAAGAAGTTTTCTTTTTAACTCCATGATCATCTGAGTTCACCCGCCATTCCAAGTACAACCCACTTTCTAATTCAAATTTCATTACTTCTAAGAAAACCCAGCAATTGTCCCATAATTACCCCTATACTCTAAAGTCTAAACTATGTCTAAGTTTCAAATAGTAGACTTTTAATGCCTGTTTGAACACTTGGGTAAACTCAGGTTTCAGCTTGAGGCCTGTAAATTTGAATTTGTTGAAAGAAGGTTATCGAAGTTCAATTTCAAACCTGCCATTTTAGAGTCTTCGTTATTTGCTCGTTTAATAGAAATTACTTGGCCATTGTCTAGCTGGGCATTGTAGACAGTTCCATTACCTCCACCTACTTCTTGTGATTGAATGACATAGGGTGTTAATGGGGTGGGTGAGATTCCTTGAAGGGTGGTGGTCGTAGCATAACTTTTTTAAGCAACAAGTCATTTTGCTATTTTCACACTGAAAAAAAAGTTATAAGGGAAATGTGGGGAGAACTTTTTGTGAGTGGAAAGCTCTTAAAGCTCTGTACCCACTGCTCAACTCCGACCTTTCCCATCCTCAGCGCACACTTCCCCTCCACACCCCACTCCTTTATTATTTAATCATTGAGGTTTGTTTTATTCTTTTGGGTTTTCTAATACAAGGGTAATATTGGAATTTTTTAACAAAATTTTGTTGAGTGGGTGCCTAAAGAAAATTATAGGGTGCTCTTAAATTTATTGAACAAATATTTGGATGGAGTTAGGTTGGAGGCGGTACATTCACACAAAGTAGAGAGTTTAGGACAGACACCTCTAATAGTTCAAGTGGTATTTGTGCAAATTTCCCTTTCTTAAAATGGATCAGACTTAGTAACAACCAGAGTCACTACCCTGTCAAATAATTCTTTAATCATATTTGCTGAATCTAATATTCTGTTCATTATCTCATATCAGGAGCGTGTGAAGGTTCACTTGCCTGTTCAACATGTCATGTGATTGTGATGGTATGTTTTATATGTTTTAAGAAAGTTGCATAAAGTACGAGGAGCTAACTATAGAATAATACTGTAGGACGTGGACTATTACAGCAAATTAGAAGACCCAACTGATGAGGAAAATGATATGTTGGACTTGGCCTTTGGACTCACTGAAACGTAGGTTTTCTCCCAGAATTATTGTAATTTTTTTCTTTTCTTTTCTTTTTTTGTGTGGTCATGTCAAAATTATGTTTCTGCGTTGTAGGTCTCGCTTGGGTTGTCAAGTCATTGCAAAACCTGAACTTGATGGAATTCGTTTAGCAATTCCAGCTGCCACCCGAAACTTTGCTGTCGATGGCTATGTTCCAAAACCACACTAGAGATGATGCACCTGAACTTGGTGGAAATTTTTAAGCTATTCCTGCTGCCACCCGAAACTTTGCGGACCACAATAACGGTGATGCAATTTTGTGGAATAGTTGGTTGAGTGTAGCGTGTTGCATCCCAGTTTTGTAGCTCCTGTATTTTATTGGACCAATGAGCACGACTTGAGCTCTATTTTTATTTATGGATAATGATAGGGAAATTAAAATTTTAAACTAAATTTACAAATCAAATAATGTATTACCGGTAATAAATAAGCATGTTAATTAATACTTAAGTAATAATTCAGTCATTAACATCCACATCATTTGGTTTACAAAATTTAATTTAAAAATTGGTTTTCCTAGCATTAATTGTTTTTTTTTTTTTTTGTTACTGTTATTAATTATGTGCCAATTTGGAAATAATTCTGGGAGGACGATCATGATAACTTGGAGACAAATGTGCGTTCTTTTGGGGATCAAATCTTCTGCACTCAAAACTCTTTGTCCCTTTTTTATGACATGTTCCATTTGTTGGCACCTGGTCATTTATCTCAAGGTAATGTTAGAGAGATCAAAATTATAAACCAAATGATGATGTGGTTATTGATGATTGGATTATTACTTAAATTTAACGTGCTTATTTCTGATTGGTTACATTTATTTTGATTAAAAAATAAAAATATTTCTAAAGCTATTAATTTACAAATAAGTTTATCTCCTTGCAAAATGACACGTAACTGTTCGTGAATTTAGACTACATTAGTAAGAAGTACACAATAAAACAATGAATATATGAATTCGGAAAAAACTTGGTGCAAAGCACTTGGAAGGAATAAGAGAAAAACCGTTAAACCAAGGGATTTTTTTTTTCTATGGTCAAACCAAGGGACTTTATTTGGTATGGTAGCGCTGCCGTAACTTGTGTAAGTGAAATCTCTATATGGTAATTATACTAACACTTTCTGAGATTTATTGGGTTTTCACAAAATTCCTCAAGTTTGAGACAAGACACAAACACTCCTTTAGATTTTAATTTCCCTTCATATAACTCCTGAGCCAAAATTTTGCTTATAAATCTACTAATTTATTCTTATCAATTACTTAAAACTAATAAGGAAAAACTTTATAATTATATAAATGTTGCAGTCATATTTAGAATAGAAATGTGATTGTGTAAATCCTAGTGAATTTAGGAATATCTCTTATATTCCTATTAGGAGTTGATTACCTATTCAGAGTTGTAATCCTAAAAGGGTAAGGTTTTTGTCTATCCTACTACTATAAATAAAGGCACAATGAGGTGATACAAACACATCTCACAATTAAATCACTCGCTCTTCTCTCTCAATACCACCGGCCCCCTCTCTCTCTAATCCCTTAGATTAGTTCAATCAAATAGGCCTATAACACGTTATCAGCACGCTTTTGCCAGAAGTTGAGGAATTGACGCATCGTAGGAGGAGACCATCTTCCACAAAATTCAAAGGCTCTTATTTGTTTTTTGCAAATCATGTACGCGTAAAATAAAGTAAGACATTTGAAACGATCTTGAAGCATGAAAACATTCCTCATGATGCATGAAGCCCTCTATGTTTACATTTTCCTTCCGATATATATATTGTATATGTTTCATATATTTGTCAATGTATATATATATATATATATATTTGTTTCATGCATTACGCAATTAAATTGCTATGTGGAATTTGTGAGTCAAAGCATATAAAATAAATTAGAAGCAATTTAAGGTTTCTTTAACCCTAGAAAAATTTGAAAAATAAGAGAAAGGAAATTAGGATTTTGCGGCACCACCATCGACCACACTATGCACCGTCGCTGGCCTGAAGGCCAGCTACATGGATCATCGCAACAGCTTTTGGGCTTTTTACTCCTGCACGCGACAACCAGGCTTCCGCCTGGGGTCAGTTTTGACAGGCCTGAAGCCCCTAGCCCACTAGCAGGCCTGTAGCCTTGCTAGGCCGAAACCCTGTAGCTTGGCCTGACCCGCCAGCAACCTTTTACGCTTGCTGGGCTTTGTACATGCCATGGCTCGCGCCTCAATCAGCCAGCCCACAGGGCTGGGCTTTGTCCCTGTAACCTAAAAATTGAAACCCAGCTGCGGTTGGGGTTTCCTTGCACCCACGCAGGCATGGGCCTGCTCTTGTGCGTTGGTGTCGGCCTAATCATGCCAATAGCTTACTGTTGGGCTTCCTGTCTCTCGGCCCATGGCCTGCAGCCACATATGGGCTGTTTCTGTAGCCATACCTGAGCCCATATGCCATCTAGGGTTTTGCCCTACTCATGGCACCTAGCCCAATTCCTTTTGGGCTACGGTTTTTCGAATTCAATGCTAATATTTGGCATTATTTTGCTTCCATGATCAACCCTGTTTGGTCCCGATTTATTGAATTAATTAAAAATGAACTGCGGTCCATTAATCTGATAATGAATCCAAAATTATTGACCTGAATATCACTTTTCGACATTAACGATTCAATAATTTATCTTTATACTTTGAACTGTTGACATACTTTCGTAGTAATGAAGCTCTCACACTTGAGTTCTCGAAGAAACTCAAATCTACTATACTTAAATCAGCATATTGCATTATGTGTTTCTTGCAAGAATATCTCCTTATGAACTAATCGTTCATAAAAACTAAATTGAACATATAGTTTCATATTTAGTGCATTTGAAACGTAAAGTTTTCATTCAAAACATACCACATGAAACCTGTAGTTTTCATGCATCAATTAAACCTATACATGTCTATGAGAACTTGTATGTTTTACGATATATGTCTATGGCTTACCATATGACTAATCACATTTTCTCCCTCCGTTTTTGGGACATGTTGAACTTGAACAAGCTCGATTTCACCGCTCTGGAAGTATCTGGCAGAAACTACCTGAAGTGGGTTCAAGATATGAAGCTTCATCTAACTGCAAAAGGCAGTATAGTCACCATTGAGGCATCTACCGATGACAAACCTATTGACGAAGCTCAAAAAGCTAATGCAATAATCTTCATTCGAAGACACATCCATGATGCACTGCAGACCGAGTACCTCGCTAAGGAGGACCCACACACCTTCTAGCTTGCTCTGGCCGATTGTTTCGATCACCAGAAAGACATATACTTGCCTGAAGCAAGACATGACTAGCAGCATCTTCACTTCTAGGACTTTAAGTCCATGAATGAATACAACTCTGAAGTTTAAGGATCCGATCACTACTGAAATTCTGTAAAGTGGAACTTACCGAATCAGATCTCTTGGAGAAGAATTATTCGACCTTCTATGCCCCCAATATTGTCCTATAGCAATACTATAGGGCACATAAGTTCACCAAATTTTTAGATTTGATCTCTGTACTACTTCTCACTGAAAAGCAGAATTACCTTTTGATGAAGAATCATCAAGCTTAACCGATTGGCTCGAACGCTGCTCCTGAAGTGCATGTGATCCCTTCTAGTAACCACAAACGACGTAAGAATCGTCATGGCCATGGTAACGAGCGACAAGCCCAACCACGAGCCCAAGTTCAACAGAGTGCTGGTCCCAAGAGAGGAAATTCGACCCAGCAACGTCCACCCCTTGCCCTTAAAGCCCCAAACTTCAAGAACAAGGGAAAAGCTCCTGTTCAGCCTGCTTCAACTGAACTGGACATGTGTTACCGCTGTGGATCAAGGGATCATTGGTCACGCGTATGCCGAGCTTCCCCTGAGGCTATTGCCAAGTATCATTCCCGTCGTGAGTGAATCATCCGGAAGATGCTAATACATCAATGAAGATATTGGATTTTCAGGAGGCGTCAGCTCTCATGGACAAATAAATTAGACATGTTTTTAGGGTGTTTACCCCTTGTGGCCGAACCCACTAGGAGTGGCCAGCATTTCTCCCCTATTTTTCTAGGTTAATGGTTTAATTTTGAACAATTTTTCTAAGTGTTTGGAATAATTTGTTTGGTTTTGGTTTGTTTTGAATTATGGATTGTTATGTGATGGATATTATTTTCTTGAATTGCTCATTTGAACGAATGGAATTATATTTATGAATGTGACCAATTCAATCAAATTGTTTCTAGGTATGTCTATTGGGAAAGTTAGTTGTCTGGCTGATAGTACTACCACGCACACCATCGTGCGTGAACAACACTATTTTACTAACTTGATACCCAAGAAAGCTCATCTGACAACTCTTTTAGGCCTATCCAACATGATTGAAAGATATGTAAAGGCCTATATCACATTGTCCAATGGTACAATCTTAACCATTAAGGAGGCACTCTATTCTCCACGTTCCAAAAGAACGTTGTTGAGTTTTAGAGATATTCAAGATAATCAATATCATATTGAAACCACTGAAGATAATGGTTATGAATTTCTTTGTATCACTTTATACAAATATGGCCAGAAAGGTATTCACGAGAAGTTGGAATGTCTCCCGAGTGAGTTGTACATCACAACCATTCACGGCATAGAAGCCAATCATGTGGGCGGCCTTATGCCTGAGTTACAAAGCATTTTTTTGCTTTGGCATGATCGTTTGAGACATCTTGGACGTGACATGATGCACCGTATTCCTCAAATCATCTCATGGGCATCAGTTACCTCCATACGTTAGATTCCCACCATGCAAAGCGTGTTCTTTGGGGAAGTTGAATACTCAATCCTCGTTTACAAAGATTATTCACGATCCCCTAAGTTTCTTCAGAGGATTCAAGGGGACATTTGTGGACCTATCCAACCAACCTGCGAACCATTTAGATATTTTATGGTGTTGGTTAAAGCATCGACACAATGGTCACATGTTTGCCTGCTGTCCACATGCAATGCTGCATTTGCTAAACTCATAGCACAAATTATTAAGCTAAGGGGCTCACCACCCTGATTATCCGATTAAGTTGATCTGACTGGATAACGCTAGAGAGTTTACGTCACAGACATTTGACGATTATTACATGTCAGTAGGGATTGAAGTGGAACATCTTGAACCCCATGTTCACACCTAAAATGGCTTGGCAGAAGCTTTCATAAAACACCTTTAATTGATAGCTCGAACTTTGGTTATGAGAACCAAACTACCGGTATCTGCCTGGGGCTATGCAATATTGCACGCAGTTATGCTAGTCTGCCTAAGGCCTACTGCTACCTAACCACATTCACCATTACAATTGGTTACTAGATATGAGCCTAACACCTTGCATTTACGGGTGTTTGGCTGGGCCATTTGTGTGTAAATAGAGCCACCACTACGTACCAAAATGGGTCTTCAGAGAAAAATGGAAATCTATGTCGGTTATGATTCGCCATCAATTGTTTGCTATTTAGAACCCTTGACAGGAGATCTCTTTACGGCACATTTTGCGAATTGTCACTTTGATGAGACAATCTTCCCATCGTTAGGGGGAGATAAGCATGCTAACATTCTTAGAGAACGCCACGAATTGTCATGGTATATTCCCACTATGTCTCATTTAGATCTCCGTCCCGTACTGCTCAGTCTGAAACTGAGGTGCGCAAAATTATAGATCTTCAGAGCATTGTTCAAAGCATGTCAAATGCTTTTATCGATCTAGCAAAGGTGACAAGATCACATATATCCGCTGTAAATGCACATGCAAGGATAAATGTACCCTACGTACGTCACCATCCCTCTTGGGAAGGCCAGACCATCCCCGAAGGTGGGGAAGCTGCACCTTTCACACGGCTCGATATATTGGCGGCTAGCTAATCATCTGCTCCAACCTTGAAGCATGGCAGACATTTTGGTTCAAAGGATTCACAACCTGGAAGAGGAAATCGACACCAACTAGTAACCCTAGTTTGAATCTGACCATAGCTTACTCATATGTTCCAACGCATGAGGTTATTCTAGATTACGACGATGTCTTAGATGAGACATATCAGTCTTCCAAGAATCATGAGATTTCGATCCATTACACAGTATTAGATGAGGTTTGGAATCGGAATGAGATAATCTTTGACAATGCATTTGCGTACTCAGTAGCTACTGACATCATGCTTAGCGATGACATTGAACTACATTTCATCGATGAATGTTGACGTAGAACAGATTGGTCAAACTGAAAACAAGTAATCTAGGTCGAACTCGATTCGCTTACGAAACGTAAGGTGTTTGGGCCCGTGGCTTTTACCCCTCTACATGTGAAGCCTGTTGGCTATAAGTGAATTTTCGAGAGGAAACATAACAAGAAGAATGAAATAGTGAAATACAAAGCACACTTCGTAGCACAAGGCTTTTTCTCAGCGTCCTGGGATTGACTACAAGGAGACGTATTCCCTTGTAATGGACGTTATAATGTTCTGCTACCTAATCAGTTTGATAATTTCTGAAAAACTGAATATGCAGCTTATGGACGTGGTAACTGCGTATCTCTTTGGGGATCTAGATATGGAAATATACATGAAAGTTCCAACGACTTCCATTGATTGGTTCAAATAGTTCTAGACCATGGAACACTCTCTCAATTAGGCTGATGAGGTTACTCTACGGATTGAAACAATCCAGAAGGATGTGGTAGAACCGTCTGAGTGAATATTTGACAAGTCAGGGTTACGTGAACAACGAATTATGCCCAGGCGTGTTCCTAAAGAAGTCACATTCCAGATTTGCAATTGTTGCAGTTTATGTCGATGACATAACCTCATTGGAACTCCCGTAAAGCTTAAGGAAATTGCTACGCACTTGAAATCGAAATTTGAGATGAAAGATCTTGGAAAAACTCGATATTGCCTCACCTAGAGATTAAGCATTGTTCAGATGGAATCCTAGTACATCAATCGAACTACGCTCAAAAGATGTTGCGACGTTTTAATGAGGATAAAACGAAGCTTTCGAGTACACTTATGGTCGTTTAGACTCTAGATGCTAAACGAGATCCCTTTCGTCCAAAGAAGGATGAGGAAGAGATTTTAGAACCTGAAGTTCCTTACCTAAGTGCAATTAGGGCTTTATTGTACTTGGCTCAATGCACTAGACCCAACATCTCCTTCGTTGTTAATCTTTTGGCAAGACACAGCAATGCGCCCACACGTAGGCGTTGGAATGGTGTTAAAGACATTTTCCGCTACCTCAAGGGTACAACAGATTTGGGCTTGTTCTGTACCCGCGAATCTTCGAGTATTGCCACCATTTTCGGTTCTCGAAATGATTCTTGCCTTGTTGGTTACGCAGATGCTGGATATATGTCTGACCCACATAAGGCATGTTCTCAAACGGGTTATGTCTTTACTGATGGAGACACCACTATATCTTAGAGGTCTACCAAACAAACACTAGTTGTGAAATGATTATCGCCTTGTTGGTTACGCAGATGCTGGATATCTGTCTGACCCACATAGGGCACGTTCTCAAACAGGTTATGTTTTTACCGTTGGAGACACCGCTATATCTTAGAAGTCTAGCAAGCAAACACTAGTTGCGATTTATTCAAACCATGTTGAGATTCTCGCTTTGCATGAAGCATTGCGTGAGTGCTTTTGGCTGAGAGTAGTTATGGAACATATTCGAAGTACTAATGGTCTTATTTCTGTCGTTAACCTTCCTACAATGATTTTTGAAGACAATGCAACATGTATCGAACAGTTAAAGAGGGGATACATCAAAGGAGACAACACCAAGCACATAACGCCGAAGTTCTTTTACTCTCACCAGCAACAATAGCATCATAATATTGAAGTCAAGCAAATCCGTTCCCATGACAACCTGGCCGATCTGTTCACCAAGTCATTGCCAAGTTTACTTTTCAGAAGCTCGTCCAAGGAATTAGTACGCGTAAATTATCTGAGTTGAATCGCTTGTAGTTCTCTTATTTAGAAGTTATGTCTAACTCAGGGGGAGTATCCAGAAGCATACTCGCTTGATCTTAATATACTCTTTTTCCTACGATTAGAAGCATTTTTTTCCACTAGGTTTTTGCTACCTAACGAGGTTTTAACGAGGCACCCATCTTGGGATAATCATACTCCGTTGAGTTCACTACCTTTTTCCTATTTGACGTTTGTTTTAGACATTATGCATACTTCTCACTTTTCTCCTTAGTCTATGGGTTTTCCCCATGCCTTGGGTTTTACCATAGCGAGGTTTTGTAAGTTTTACTACAAATGCATACTTTCTTGAAATTGAGACTTGCGTTTACCCGTTGTGCCGATGACTTTATCAATTGTTCTACCTTCTCTACTGAAGATCTGATGCGGTGGTTTATTGAGTATTTACACACTCAAGGGGGAGTGTTGCAGTCATATTTAGAATAGCATTGTGATTGTGTAAATCCTAGTAAATCTAAGAATATCTTTTATATTCCTATTAGGAGTTGATTACCTATTAAGAGTTGTAATCCTAAAACGTAAAGTTTTTGCCTATCCTACTAGTATAAATAAAGGCACAATGGGGTGATACAACACCACACCTCACAATTAAATCTCTATCTCCTCTCTCTCACTACCATAGGCCCCCTCCTTCTCTAATCCCTTAGATAGCTCAGTTAAATAGGCCTACAACATATGTAAAATTATAAGCATTTTACACATGGTAAGAGATAGAGAGATTGTTTTTTAGTTTGTTCAAAGTTTGAATTGGTGGTGGTGGTGATGGAGAAAAGAAGAGATGGTGATGGAGGTGATTGCTCACTAGCGAAGGGATTAAGGGACCAAGGAGTGCCTGGGCCCATCTTGACTTATATACATTGGGGAATTATGCATGTTTCTTTTGCTTGAAGAGTTGAAGTCTTGCTTTCCAAAAGCTTCAAACATAACTACAACGAATTAACTTTAGTATTTTACTTATTTCCCTAACACAAATTAATAGCATTTAAATCAAAGCAATATTTCACCTTTCTCAGAATAATAATAAAGTACGAACAATAAAAACCAAGCTACACACAGAGTAGATAACATACATGTGCAAGCGTAAGTGTGAAAAACAATATTCAGAGCACGGAAAACCTAGTGCAGTCCAGAGGAACAAACACTAATTAAAACACACCTAGAGGTGGTCCTACACTGGTGATAATCTATCAGATATGCCGAGAATTCCTCGTGAGCCACCAAAAGAGCTATCCAACGGAAAACCTACACTGGTGATTATCCGCTGACGAAGATTAAGATCCCTTTGCGTGAAAGATATTGAAGACTCTTTTGATCCGTAAAGATAATGGCCACTAACTCCAAATCATGCGTAGGGTAATTCAACTCATGAGGCTTTAATTGTCGTGAAGCATAAGCAATCACCCTACCATGCTGCATCAACACACATCCCAGACCATTTAAGGAAGCATCACTATAGACTTCGAAATTACCACTATCGTCTGGAAGTACCAAAACAGGTGCATGAGTGAAACAATACTTCAACTGCTGAAAACTCTGCTCACAATTATCATCCCACTCAAATTTAACATCCTTCCTCGTTAACCTCGTCAGTGGTAAAGCAATCACAGAAAAATCCTTTACAAACCGTCGGTAATACCCTGCTAAACCAAGGAAACTCCTCACCTCAGTGATGGTTGTGGTTGCTCCCACTTCTCCACTGCTGCTACCTTTTGAGGATCCATCAAAATACCTTGAGTAGAAATGATGTGTCCTAAAAATGCCACTTGATCTAACCAAAATTGACACTTGCTAAACTTAGCATACAGTTGGTGTTCCCTCAATCTTTTCAACACCAAAGTAAGATGTCGAACATGCTCAGATTTAGACTTAGAGTACACCAGAATGTTGTCAATGAAGACGATGACAAACCTATCCAAATACGGCTAGAATACTCGGTTCATCAAATCCATAAAAGATGCGGGTGCATTCGTCAATCCAAATGACATTACCAGAAACTCGTAATGACCATAACGAGTCCTGAAAGCTGTCTTAGCGACATCCTCCCTACTGATCTTCAACTGATAATAACCAGACCTCAAGTCAATCTTGGAAAATACACAAGCACCTCGAAGCTGATCAAACAAATCATCTATACGCGGCAATGGATAACGGTTTTTAATCGTTACCCGATTTAATTGCCGGTAATCAATACATAGCCTCAAATTTCCGTCTTTCTTCCTCACAAACAACATTGGAGCTCCCTAAGGTGATGTACTAGGCTGAATAAAACCTTTATCCACTAATTCCTGCAACTGGACTTTCAATTCCCTTAACTCAGCAGGAGCCATACGATAAGGAGTCAAGGATATAGGATTAGTACCTGGAAGCAAATCAATGGTGAACTCCACATCTCGGTCTGGCGGTAACCCAGGTAAATCGTCAGGGAAAACATCAGGAAAATGCTTGACTACTCTTACATCCTCCACACTACTAGGAGCAACATCGTTTAACACCACACGAGCTAAGTATCCTTGGCAACCCTTTGATAACAACTTTTTTGCTTGCACAGCAGAAATAACACCATGTCTCACCCCACTATGCTTACCCACAAAAGTAACCACAGGTAATCCAGGACGATGGAAGGTAACTATTTTCCCATAACAATCAATATTGGCACGATTGAAATGCAACCAATCTGTGCCCAAAATCACATCAAAATCAACAATATCTAACGGAATAAGGTCAGTTGGCATAACTACATCCTCCACCATCACTGGACATCCTGGATACACACAATCAACAATACATCTCTCCCCTCTAGGCATAGCAAACTCTAAATCATACCCTAGAGATGTAGGGAAAGGTTGCGTCACTTGAGCAAATGTATGAGAAATAACAGAATATGTAGCACCACAGTTAATCAATACTCTAGCAAAATAACCAAGGATATTTAACGTACCCATGATTAAGTCTGGATTATTTTAAGCATCCTGTAGAGAGATATTGTAAATACGCCTCTGGGTCTGCTGCCGTCCACCACGACCTCTATTAGTCTGACCATCACGACTCTGCACACTACGCCCCTGACTGGGTTGATTAGACTGTCTTGAAGATCCCGCACTACTAGCAGCAATCTCCCCTGCTGAGGCTGTCCTCCCTGGTACCACTGAGATCCACCCGCTAGAACTGTAGGATACGGCATATAGCCACCAGAAAATTGAGGGTACATACTCTGAGAATACGGATTCTGGGGATACGGATACTATCCTAGGGCATAAGGAACGGCATCATCCTAATAATAATAGGCACCACCACGACCCGTTTGACCATAACTACCAGGGCCAGATACCTGCTGGATCGGCGCATGTGGTGGCAAGAAAGAATGTTGGGGCCTCTGCTGACCCTGGGGACAATTTTGCAGCTCGATGTCCCATCTGCTCATAAGTGAAACAACCACCGTTGCCTCTCCTGCACTCTCCAAAATGCCGATTATTACACCTGCGGTAAATCGGAGCCCTTCCTCTACCAGCATCACCTTGCCTCTGGCCTCTAGTACCCCCAGCAAATCTACCACCACGACCTGACCAGTGGCACTAAAACCACCGCTGGAAGAACTAGAGCTAGTTCCACCTCGCTTAAAACTCTAGGTTTTGGGAGGTCCGAGAGATGCCTGACCTTTGCCGTTGTCATCTTTCTTCTGGTTGCCATCTTTTTCTTCCTCCTCACTCTCGCTAGGCATGTTCTCGGAATCCTCAATCCTCAACAGAATCTCATAGAACTCCTGGTAGGAGTGGCAAGGGGTAGTGGTCGTCATAGAACGCCATTTCTTTTTAGTACCTAAACGGAAACGACGAAGCATTTTCCCCGAATTGGCAGTAACCTCCGGATAATAACGGGATAATCAGTAAACCTCTGATAATACTCATTCGCCGTCAACTTCCCTTGCCTCAACTTAGTGAATTCCTGCTTTTTGCCATTAATGTACTCAGGAGGCACGAATCTTTTCCAAAACAATTGCCTAAACACCTCCCAGTCAGTCATTTCCTCCGGGGACAAACGACGAACCTCCTGCTCCCACCAGGGTGCAAATTCCTGACCCAAGAACCAAGATGTCGTCTCAACCCTCTTCTCAACAAGGAGATTCCCCTGATTATGCAATACACAAAAGGTCTTTTCAATATGTTCCAGCCACCGCTCAGCTCCCTCAAAACCCTCGTGGCCCTGGAACTTATCTAGCTTCAGATTGTACATAGTCTCCAGAGGAGTCTTCTGGGGAGGGCGGAGCGCTAATTGAATAGCGGTAGCGATAGCTTCCCCCAATTGAGCTACATCGGGGAAATTAGGCTCAGGAGAGCGACGTGGTTCCCTACGAGGAGGCATAGTTCTGACAGAAGACACCAAAACAATTAGAACACTCATAAAAATACAGGACTGCCAAACCTATGCTCTGATACCAAACTAACACACCCCGACCGAAATCAAAGCGTGCTGGCAGTCATGTGAGGGTGACGTAATCATGTGCACAGTGCGGAAGCTCAGAATAATAATAAAGTACGAACAATAAAAACTAAGCTACACACAGAGTAGATAACATACATGTGCAAGCGTAAGTGTGAAAAACAATATTCAGAGCACGGAAAACCTAGTGCAGTCCAGAGGAACAAACACTAATTAAAACACACCCAGAGGTGGTCCTACACTGGTGATAATCTGTCAGATATGCCGAGAATTCCTCGTGAGCCACCAAAAGAGCTATCCAACTAGAACCTGGAGGGGCGCAAAGAAGAAAGTGTGAGTGGGCAAAAACAAAGCTTTTCAAAATCATTTCATTAACAAAAGTTCTAACCCCTTGCCATAAAACTTGTATAGTTTCCCAGAAAATAGAATATACACATATATAGAAAACATGCTCAGAAATATGCCATGTCGAATGCCTCTGCATAAAATGTAAGTAACCCAGGTAATGTCAATCAATGCAATGTAATTTGTCAGCCGGAGTCACCTAACGTGACTTGTACAGCTGAAACTAGAGCTCAAATCCCTAACTTACTAACTATACCTGCACACGAGTCGGAACCACCTAAAGTGGTCTATACAACAGGACTGGGTGTAAATAAATACGCTCAAGTGCTACGATCATGTGAAGACTGGGCGAATAATCGCGGGTCACCTACGAGTCGGAACCACTTATAGTGGTTTGTACGACATGACTGTGCACCTAACTTGGATCCGAGATGAGCGTGTGGTACGGGAAGTGAACATCACGTGAAGGACTGTGTCTTACTCTGGGCGGAAGCACTAACACCGGGGGTGCAAGTTATGAGCTCTCTACGTATCTCACCTCACTATTAATCACAAACATAAACCATAACTTACCTGACACTTACCTGTGCGTCCGCAGCACCAAACATACATATATGCAACTACTAATGCATAATGAAATAGGCAAACGCAAAGCATGGCATGTAAAACATATAAACATTTCTTTTCATTTTCTGGGAAAATCCACAAGTATATAGGTATATACGGAAAACCAAAAGTCCACTCACTGGTATGTAGAAGGGTCGTAACCCCCTTACCTCGAGTGACTGCGCTCGTCCTCGGGATAGGTCTCACCTATATGCGAAACAACTATAAAAACGTTAATTTAAAGCACGTAACCAAAATTAGGTAATAACTTTTCATACAATGCTCAAATGGGGTGTATGAATACACCAACGTGATCTATTCAATCTCACGAACATCCCCATATTTTTAAAATAATTTTTCGATGTTTCACGCGCCCCCACGCGTCGGCCAAGGCATGGCCACATGTGTCGCCCACCCGTAGGTGCGTGCCTGGCACACTGACGGCGTTAGTTAACGCCGTCAGGAATATTCCGTTAAAATTAACAGATTCCGTTAAAGTTAACCTAACTCCGTTAGGAATATTCTGTCCAAATTGACGGAATATTCCATCCTCTTCTCCGGCCAACCTCCGGCGCCGTCGCCATCGCCAGAAAACTGGAAAATTTTCTAATCTTTGTTTCTCACTCATTTTTCAACCAAATTCCACAAAATTGGTACCAAAATGAAGCTTACAACAAAAAGAACAAAACCTTACCACTTTGGAGCCCTAAAACCAACGGAATCTCGCCGGAAAAACCCACGATACTCCGGCCAAACCTGCAACTCACGATCCCGACGTCCAAAACCTTCAAACGAACCACCCCGAGCTTCTAAGGACCTCACCAAGCTTCCTTTAAACCTGAAATTCCCAAAAACACACGATTTTACGTGTGCATGAACAGTACTCCGAATTGAACATCTCGGGTTCGACGTGAAAACAAAGGTTTCCTTACCTGAAATTGGTATGGTTGAACTCGTATGAATCTCACGAACACAAAGGTATGGTTTTCTACTTCGATCCATAACGTTTTCACAGGTTTTGGTCTTGGTCCGTACGAAGAAGAAGAAGAAGAGGGAGAGAGAGACACGGGATAGGGCAGAAGATGAGAATGAGAATGTGGGTGTGTGTGGTCTAGATGCAGCCAACCAAATTCCCAAAACAACCACACAATGAAACAAACCACTAGGGGCAAAACTGTCATTTCACACCTACGGTACGAATAATCCGGGATGGGCTGTCACACTAAAACTAAAAATATATGATAAAAAATTTAGTCATAAATATAAATATACTAATTGTAACATTTTTAACATTAAATGAATATATTTAGAAATAAAAAAATATTTTATTATTGAAATAATTAATGACGTTATCAATACCCAATGACCTTGATCAAAAATTGAAAAGGAGTAGGATTTTAATCAATGGAGTAGCAAAAGGAAGGATGAGAACCTAATTTCTCCAAGTTATAAATATAATACAATGATTTTAAAACATAAAAACTCATCGCAGGCTATTAAATTTGGAATGTGCTATCCACACACCCCATTTTACTTCTCACATGGCCCGTAATAATTTCTATCCGTTGATCTTCTTTAATTCATTCGATCCAATGACCGAAAATTAAAAAGGTGTGTGAGAAGTAAAATTGGGTGTGTGGATATCACACCCCTTAAATTTTTGTGAATATGTAATATTATCTATGCATGTTATGTTGGACATTTGATTACTTTTAATATATATATATATATATATATATATATAATTAACATGATGTTTAGTAGATTTGTAAATACTATACTTAAAAAAAAAAATTTAAAATAAAAAAAAGAAGAAGAAGAAGAAGAAGATGAACAACTTCTTTTTTTATAATTTGTTTTTGTCCACATGGTCTTCATCTTGTCTTTTTTTTTTTTAAGTAATTTTTTTTTTCAACAAACAATATTGTCTACACTATGGAGAAGGGTTGACTTAGCCTCAGAATGTGCTAGTAATAATGTAATTCGAAGTCGCATTTTTTTTAAAAGCGTTTAATGAATTTTAATTTTTATATAATCATAAAGTTTTACTGTATTAGTTTCAAGTAATTGACAAAGGTAAATTAGTAAATTTATAAGCCAAATTTTGACTAAACGGATTATACGAAAGTAAATTAAAACTTGAGAGGTGGTTTGTGTAATATTTCAAACGAGAAGAAGTTTTGTAAAAACTCAATAAACCTCAATGAGTGTTTAGTATGATTAACTCGATGTTATTGCTTGATAGATGTGTGGTTACAAAAATTATTTTTTACTTAGTTATTTTTATTGAAAGTTGTAAGGATACAAAAAATTGCATTAATAGTAGATCATGTCTGTTTTTAGGAGGTGGATTGTCTGCCCTCCCATTTCCATACTCTCCTAAGTCCTTCTATTTGTGTGATCACGGTTAAGCTACGTCAATAATTTATATTCCTATTACTTTTTGTTTTATTATTTCTATAAAAATTAATATAAAATGTTGACGTGGCTTAACCGCGTACATAGAGCATGAAGAGAGTATGAAAATAAAAGGGCAGACAATCCACCTCTCTGTTTTTAATATGTAGCCATTGAGAAAAGAGAGACACTAGTCTGAAATCGTGAATCGAACCAAAGAATCAGCATTATTACACTCACCAACATTACATGAAGAATTCGCATTTGATACGATTTTCGGGCACGATCCAGTTCAGTATTTGTCGCTTAAACTATGGATCGAATATACTGTTCGATCCGATTCTTAAAACCACAAACATAAATAAAAAAAATCTTTTTCTCATTTCCTTCATATTGGGCCGTGATGGGCCCATGTCCATCCTAAAACACAGCCTAGTAACTCCTGTCTTCTTCACCAACAGACGTGCAGCTTTTCAGACCCAGGTAAACGCTTCGGTTCCCCGAAGGGCTATAACTGTTTTTTCAAGCTTTTCTTACTATTGATTTTGGCATCGAAGATTCCCTTGCTTTTTCATCTTCCTCGTTGCGCTGGTGATACATAAATTCTGTACTACCTCTCTCAGTCACCAGACTGATTTTCCTCCCTGCTCCAGGCTCCAGAGGATAATAATTTCACAGCCCTTGGTTTTATGGGTAAGATTTTAAAAGAAAAAATTGATTTGCTTTTCCAACAGCTATATCGTTAAGGCTTTTTATTTTTTATTTTTCGTGTGAATTTCGTTAAGATTTTTGAATTTGAAATCTTTGTGTGTATATATGAACCTTCTGTGCGATTTGAGTTGATGCAATGGACTGTATGTGGTAAATACCCTCTTTTGGTGTGATTATATTTTAATCTCTCTTCACTTAGCTGTTAATGACTTAATGTATTTGAGAATTAATGAATCATATTCATATCATGTGCAGCACTGTGTTAGGAATGTTAACCTAACTTACATGTTTGTAATTGTATCTTTACCAGGTCATCCAACATGCTATATAAATCTTAAATCGGATAGGGAAAAACATAAATATTCAACTTTGCAGTAATGTTAATGATTTTACACAACACAGTGACTGAGAAAGCAAAATCAATTTTAAGAGTAATCAATGTAATTTGGGGCACTAAACAACCCATAACATGGTAATGATTTTGCTAACTTTGAATTCTTCGCATAGGACATACTCATGGAGTAAAAGGTTTACCTTGTGTTATTGTTCGTTCAACTTTCTGTTGCATTAAACATTCAATCTTGGAACACTTTTACCTCAAAAACCACATGTCATGCTGATTCTTCGTGTGTTGTTGGAGAGTGTATTAACTGGTGGTGTGAAAAATTACTAACTAGCTCACATTCTAGATGGAAGATAGAATAAATGGGCATTGTGTGAATGAGTAAGATTTTAATTTCTGCTAAATTAAATTTAAAATGTGAGAGCGGTAAATATAGAATCACAGTTCTATTCAATGTTGTTTCGTGATAATACAATTTGAACCTAAAAGTATAGGGTAATGCTAGAGAAACTAAATTTGTGGACTAAATTTGCAAACTAAACGATGTGTCACTAATAAGAAATAAGCACGTTAATCAACACTTGTGTAACAATCCACTTATCAACTTCCATGTCATTTAGTTTGCAAAATTTGGTCTACAAATTTAGTCTCCCTAGCTTACCTAAAAATATAACTTATATAACAATGAATGTCAAACTGTTACTTTGCAAAGTGCTCTTACATGAGCTCTGTTTGTGTTTGCAAGATACCATTATTTGGAAGTTCAGTCTTATGGGAAAAATACGAATGAAACTTGTGAAGACTAGGTGTCAATAGGATGTGGTAATATTAAAGAAAGGATTATGGATAGAATACATTTCAAACGGATTTGATGTAACTATATACCAGGAATCGGTTAAATCTGCATCTCCTTTATTATTAACCGAATCCCTATATTTGAACTTTGAAGTCATTCCTTCCGAGTGGGTCCACAAGTGTAAATTGGTATGAATGTGGAAGAAGATTGACAGAAAAAAGAATTCAGTATTGTATATAGGGTACCCTGGCTGTCCATTGTCCAAAAAGAAAGATTTGACTAGAAATTCTGTGTATCTGGTCGTTAGTACTCAGTTGAAGGTTGGTCTTCGGTTGGTGTTTGAGATATGTTGTTGTTTCGCCTATCAATGATTCATGGTTTCATCCTTCATCAAAGTGATATGTTATACTGTGCTTTGTGAAGAAGTTGATGATGGGTGGAACTTTCATCCATTTCCTACTCTGTATACGGCTGTGTATCAAATCTGTATGTGGTTGCTGCTTTAATATCTAAACAAGTTATATTCTTTTAGTGTAGAATTGGAATGATTTTGGGCTTTTTGAGTTTTTGGTCATTCTGGAAACAATACACAATAAAGTTCAAATCAGAACTTCTCAGTTGTTAATATAATTGAGTGTTGAAGCATCTCTATTGGTCCTAGTGCACAAATGAATTTTGTGGATGAGGATGCTTCTGGCTCTGGAGACGATGCAAACATGCAAGATGGAAACAAGAATCATTCTGGGATACCATCAAGTTCAGGTCGTCGAAAGAGAAGTCGCAAGGCTACCGGTGATGCTATAGTGGATGCTATGCTCGAAATAGCTGCTGCTTCAAAAATGAGGGCAGCAGCAATATTGAAGAGCGAGGAACGGTTTTCTATAAGCAAATGCATAAAGGTATTGGATGACATGTCAGGCATCGATCAGCAGATCTACTTTTGTGCATTGGATTTATTCGAGAACTCCAATGCGAGAGAAACTTTCATATCTCTTAGAAGTGAGAAACGACTACCGTGGTTGCAACGCAAGTTTAGTGCTTCCTCTAATTGAATAGATGAGCAGTATTATCGAATTCCTTCTTTTTATTTTATGTGTAGTTGAAGTGTCAAAGATTCTTATGGGTTGTATTGAGTTCACTCCGAACCGTTGATATTGTAACTAGTATGACATTCTATTTTACGGCTGTGTCATTTTTTGGATTGACATTAGAGGGTATTTAGTGGATTTCTATTTTATATTTTTATGAAATTAGAGGAATTAGTTTCCATTTGATGGTTTATTGTTTTTGTTTGAAGGCTGGCCACGCCGCTCAAGTGATTGTCTTGTGTAGTATCTTAATTTTAATTTTGCAGATACATCAGCTGTCATGGATGATTTTGACTTAGAATTGGAAGAGATGGAACTAACTGCAGCAGCTGCTGGTTACTATTATTATAACAGTATTACCAGGCAACCTTGTCGTGGTCTGTCACCTAGTAAAGCATCTGGATTTATGACCGAAGTCCTGAGTGGTCATGATGATGTGTTCCAGGAAATGTTTCGGATGGATAAACATGTGTTTCACAAGTTATGTGACATTCTCCGGCAAAGAGGAATGCTACGTGATACTGCTGGTGTTATGATAGAGGAGCAGCTGGGAATCTTTTTGAATATTATTGGCCATAATGAACGCAACAGAGTTATCCAAGAGCGATTTCATCATTCAGGTGAAACCATCAGCCGTCATTTCAATAATGTGTTGAAGGCAGTCAAGTCACTGTCACGCGAATTTCTACAAACACCAACCCCCACCAGACCTTCAGAAATCCATGGAAGCATTAGATTTTATCCATATTTCCAGGTTTTAGTCAAGTTACATACTTTTCTCACTTTATTTATTTATTTATTTTGCCATTTACTTTTAGTTACTATCTACTTTAGGATTTGTATCTTATAGCAACAAAATTATCTGTCTATTCTTAGGATTGTCTCGGAGTCATTGGTGGAATGCACATTCCAGCCCATGTCCCAGCCAAAGATCAATCCCGGTTTCGAAATAAGAAAGGTGTTCTTTCACAAAATGTGTTGGCAGCTTGCACGTTTGACCTTCAGTTTATATTCATTTATCCTGGCTGGGAAGGCTCAGCTGCAGGAGCCCGTGTGTTGAAGGCAGTCCTTGATGATCCGCATCAGAATTTCCCTCGTATTCCTGAAGGTGCGCCTTCGATATATTATCTGTAACATGCTGCCTGTAAGCATTATTTCTTTATCATGACATTGCACTTTGTAATGCCATCTACAACTTACTTTTATCAATGATTTTATCTTGCAGGAAAATATTACCTTGTCGACACAGGATATGCAAATATGAAAGGCTTTATTGCCCCATTTCAAGGCGTCAGGTATCATGCTAATGAATATAGAGGTGCAAATCAATTACCTAGAAATGCAAGGGAGCTATTTAATCACAGGCACTCATCTCTTAGGAATGTCATCCAGAGATCTTTTTATTTGTTGAAGACTAGGTTTCCGATACTCAAACTTGCTCCTCAATACGCATTTCATATTCAAAGGGATATAGTTATAGCTGCGTGTGTTCTACACAATTACATCCGGCGTATGTCAAAAAAGGATTGGCTGTTTTCGAGTGCGGAAGGGACAAAAATGGATGAATTGCCTGATCTCGATGAAAATCTTGACACAGAGTTACTTACTTCGATACAAGAACATGTTGCTTTATCAGTGAGAGAGTCAATTGCCACAGAAATGTGGGATGACTTTATAAATAAATGGGATCAATGGTAACTGTCAGCAGTAGCTTTTATTATGGTGATATTTTCAAACCGTAAGAGGCATCCTTTGACGAGGAGCAAAGCAAGGAAGTTATTGTTTGGGATACATCTTAGCATTTGGTCTTTGTCCGGCTCAAGACGTAAAACCTAGCTTTTTTTTTTTTTTTTTATATAGAGAGGTTAAATGATGCAGATACTATGATTGTGATAATTGTAATTATTTGTAAGAAAGTGCTATTCACACACCTATTTTTACCTTCCACACACCTCTGTTAATTTTGGCCATAGATCTTTAATTCATTCTATCAAATGGGTGAAAATTGGGAGAGGTGTGTGGATAGCAGTACCTATTTATAATTTGACCATTTCTGCTGTGAGGCCGTAACTAAGGAAAGTACTGAGGATCAGTTTTTTTTTCTAGGTTCATTTAACATCTACAGAGATTAATCATGACACAAAAGCAATTAAATTTTAATTAGCATGAGTTTAAAATCAAAATCAATTTGTATGTATTTTTACGTAAATAGTTGATGTATTTTTCGGTGCAAATGCTCTCAGAACTCATATCTAAGCATTCAAAGTCAAGGTTTGTCCCAAAAAAAAAAAAAACAAAAGCATTCAAAATCAAGGATTCAAAACCTAAATCTAAAGATATTTCAATTGGAAAAAAAAAAAAAAGGAAAACAAAACAAAAAATATTTCAATTGAATAGTGGTTTTTCAAATAAAGTAAGTAGGAAGACAACCAAAACAAAACAAAAGCTTTACGGATAGGAATAGGATAATGTCCCCAGATTTTGCTCATCTATTATGTGAGTCCGCTTATTTAAATTTTGTTAATCTCTATTTTTCCACAAATTTTGCTTATCTATTATGTGAGTCCGCTTATTTAAAATGGTCTTTGAAAGTTGTCTCAAAATAAATTACAATTTATATGCAAATAACAAATGTATCCATTTTTAATTATACCAAAATCTATTATGATAAATGTGACGACCCGTTCTGAATTATTATATATTTTTCTCCCCGAGTGTGTAAAGTGATGGCAATGCCTCGTGGTTTAGTGACGTGGATGTACACATGTAGTTTTAAATTATTATTTCTACCATCGTACTTAAATTGTACTCGACGCCATGAGTGTGCTAATGTGAACTAGGGTCGAATCGAATTCGTAACGAAGAAGTTACGAACAAACGAGTGTGTAAATGGGTAGAAATATATTTTTATGGGTTAGCTATACCTTACCCACCAATCACCTTAGTTCATGATTTCTTTGGCCCAATTAAATTAAAAATCTTTCTCCTTTTTCCTTCTGCCCAATCACGCACGCACACACCTTCACTCTCTCTCTTCTCTCGGACCTTCTTCTTCTTTCTTCTCCTTCCGTACACTCGAGCCACCTTTACCTCACAATCATCATCAACACATCACAGATCGAACTGGAAATCATTACCATCGCACTCACCTTGACCCCACGAACTCATTGGTACCTTTAGGTCGAGGACTAGACGTCGGAAATTCAAGAACTCGCGAGCTCTGGCGAGGTGTATTTTTCTACGTCGGGATCGTGGTCTTTTTCTAAGGTTTAAAGGCTCGAGTGGGTCCTAATCAATTTTATAGGGACCCTAGATTGGTTTTGGAGCAATTTGAACTTTGGAATAGGCGAGAACATGGAGTTACAGGTTGGCCGGTTGTTCCAAGCCTTATTCCGACCACTTTTCGTCGGTTTTAGGACCTCAAATAGGTAAGATTGTGTTCTTCTAGTTAAGAGCTTCAATTCCATATAAAACTCATGGAATTTGGTTGAAAAATGATGAAGATATTAAAGTTTTAAGATTTTCCAGAAACCAGCGGCACATACCACGGCCGGCGGCGGATTCCGGCGAAGCCACCGGATAAAGAGGAGTATATTCCGTCAACTTTGACGGAATATATCGACAGTGTCAGGTAACTCCGTTACCTTTTAAACGGAATATTCCCTAACGTCGTTAGGGATTCCGTCAGCGTGCCAGGCACGTGCCTGCGCGTGGCTAGCTCGTGTGGCCGTGCCTTGGCCGGCGCGTGAGATGTCAGGAAATTAATCTACAAATATCGGGGTGTTTGTATTGTTGAGTAGGTCACGTTGGTATATACAAACATCCCATTTGAGCAACGTATGAGAAGTTATTCCTAGGGTTTGTGTATGTGCTTTAAAATTAATGTAAAATTAGTTATTTCGCATATAGGTGAGACGTACTCGAAGGACTAGTGTGGTTAGGCGAGACTTAGGGGCTACGATCCTGCTACTTACTAATGAGTGGGCTTTCTTTTCTATATATATGTATATATGCTTATGATTCCCATAAACTATTTTAAATGAACATATGTTTTAAATGCCATGTCATGTGTGCATTATGTGTTAGTATTGCATTAGTATAGCTATGCATAGTATTGGATGAGATTGTAGAGGCTCAGGTGAGTACATCATGATGGTATTGGTTGCGTTGTGTGTGGTTATAAGTTGATGCATTTTGAGCTCATTATCCTACACCGCGGTGTTAGTGCTCCCGCCTTGGCCAGAACATAGTCCTTCACGTGATGTTCACCTCCCGCACCATATGCTCACCTTGGATCCAAGTTTGGTGCACATCCCTGTCGTACAGACCACAATAGGTGGTTCCAACTCATAGGTGACCTGCGATTATTCGCACAGCCTTCACGTGATCATAGCACTTGAGCGTACTTATCTACACCCAACTCTGTCGTACAGACCATAATAGGTGGTTTCGACTCATGTGCAGGCAAACTTGATGAGCTATAGATTCAATCGTATAGGTCACATTAGGTGACTTCGGCTGACATACTATTTTACATTGATTCGTATCACCTGGCTTACACATTTTATGGTTGAACATCTTGACATGGCATACCTCTATTTTCACTGCTTGTAAGCATTATCCTTATGTACCTACGTGTTGTTATTTTCTGGGAAATTATACAGGTTTTACAATGAGGGGTTAGTATGTTTATAAAGACAACTGTGTTTTCAAAAGCTTTGTTTTTGCCCACTCACATTTTCTGTTTTGCGCCCCTCCATGTTCTAGGTAGCTAGTCATCCTTGGTGGCTCACGAGGACTTTCACGGCGATTCTGACATCTCTATAAATAAGTAGGGATCTCTTCCTTGTTAGTATAATTAGTACTTAGTTGGTTCGACTGCACTTTTGTTTACCTATGCTCTGATATTTGTATAACTTGCTTGGTCACCTTCACTCACTTATATTATCTTAGTTTAGATAAGTTTGGTTTTAGGTTTTTTATTTATTCGCTTTTCTTTTATTATCTCTTTTGTTGCACATTTTGCTACGTTACCCTCACGTGACAGCCAGCACGTCTTGACCTTGGTCGGGGTGTGTCAATAAAACTCCACAACCTCCCCTGATAATTTAATTTTATTTCAAAATTTTAAGCAAATTTTTTTTTACTGATTTTGATTTTCCTCTTCTTGTTTTTTTTTTCCTTCAACCAAATGAGAATGTAAAAGAAAAATTGAGTAATACAGTCACACCCCAATCTCGAGACACGTTTAGGATTGACACGTGACGTTAGGTCGTAACTGGACAACCACATACAATCAAGCTAGATGTTGTACATCAATAATATACATACACAAGCACTCATAAACCAATTCAGTGGTATCACAAAGTGAAGTAGCGAAAAAAATCATAGTTCAATTATCCTTTCCTCTTATTTTATATTAGACTGCACCCTGAAACGGGGTCAAGCCATTCATAGTTCACTCTTTGTTATACTTTGGCATTTCTCATGGCATTCCTAGCAAGAAAACATAGAGTTCTAGACAACTCTTGACATAAGTGATGCACCAATATGTCATTCAATCTTTCACATACCTCAAAATAATTTCCTACAACAAAACCATAATCAATACCAACTAACATTTCAATGAACCAACTATGCACAAAAAATCACATTTAACCACGTTAATCAATCAATAAGATCAAACATTACTTCACGAATTTTAACAAAGTCAATTTTCGTAAGGTTTGTCGTAATTTTCTACCAGTTACAAACACGAGCGTAATTTTGAGCAACTTCTATTCACAAAAATCTAATATTTCAGACCAATTCAGCAAAATCAGTAGGAAGCGGATTCTAGACCAACTCAATAAAACCATCCTTAAAATGCGTATGGTCTCCTAATGTGGATTAACCGGGCATGACCACTTATGGAACGATGTAACCAAATAGGTAGTGACCCCTTCATGTTGATTAACTAGGCAGAACTATAGGCAAACAAATCATAATGTGGGCCTCAATGCGGATTAAACAAGCATGACCATATGGTTCTCTAATTCGGATTAACTAGATAGAACCAAAAGCAGACAAATAATAGAGTGGTCCCCCATTGCGGATTAATCAGGCAAGACCTTCGGCATACTTATGATAGTATGGTCCCCTAATGCGGATTAACTAAGCAAGACCATCGATGTACCACACTATTACATGGTGCATTCTCATAATCAAACATCTAACGTGCTAAATACTACATCATGAAAACTACATCACACATCATACATAATTCATCACCCTAAACCATAAACCCTACCTTATCGATTAAACATAACAACCAAATAACTAGTCACCCAACATACAAGTTCTACATAATAACTAAACATAACAACCAAATAACTAGTCACCAACGATAAGTTCTACATAATAACTAAAATATGGTGCCCCCCTCATCTTCTCATACCAACATTTCTCATTAACAATACTCTTATCTAGAAGCCTAATAATCACATAGGTCCGCCATTTGCACGTAAACTGAGGTACACATTGCTAGAGACTAGAGTGGCATGTTGACTAGAATAGGCCCAAAAGCTTTATTAAGTCTTTAATCTGTAGACTTCGGTCCGAATATGGTTGCTAGATTTATTTCCCTTCCTCATTATCACCTCAAAAAAGGGCTTGCCGAATTTTTCTTGAGGCTAAGTGTACTGCGGCTTCGGTCAAATTAAGGATATTTTATGTACCCTTTAGCCTCACCTTCTATCCATGTGTTACTATGTTTGTATATATTTGTAGGGATTAGTGAATGAGATTTGGATCTGATGACTATCTTTTGGTTCTGCGTCTTTGGTGAAGAAATTTGGATGTAGCGTGGGTTTGGTACTTTTGTGCTGCGATGTCTTGTTTGTTTTCACCACTTGGTCGCTTTCTCTAGTGATGTTGCTTCGGTAGCTGCTAGTAAGACTTTTGTAGCGGTGATGGCAGCAGACGCTACTTTTTGCGGCTAGAAATTAGGAATTTGGATTTCCATTTTAGTTTTATTTAATTGGACTAGACTTTTATGTATCTGTTTCTCCCAAATGTATGTGGGTTATTTTGCCTTCCTTTGTGTTGGCCTGTAACCTCTTATCGGATCAGTAAAATTATATTTTCTTTCAAATAAAAAAAAAAAAAAAAAAAAAAAAACCTAATGAAGAGGAGGGCTTCGTATCCAATATGTCGCTCGCACCCAAAGCCCCCTTAGGCTTTTGCGGCACACAGACCCTTTGTGTGTAACGCCCCTTGCCGCACAACTGACTCAGAAAGTCAGGACTCAGGTCAGGACCCAGGCGGAGGACAAGTACGTGGATTATAATTTACTTCAACTCTCTCTCTGTGTCTCTACCTCCATATTATCTGATCAACTCCAATTCTCAAGTCTCAACTGAATCTAAAATCGCAGAGCAGAGCAATGGCAGCTTTAAACTCTCTTGTTGTAAACGTCCCCCTAATCCATCCGTCCCGGAGAATAAGCAGAGACGACGACACTTATTCGAATAGGCGGCCGAATTCGGTGGTCTGTGTTCGCAGTGCTCGTGGTCCTCTCACCCTTTTGCATATCAATCGTCTGTCTTTATTTTCTCCAACCAGGTAATTTCATCTCTCTTTCTTTCAAATCCTAGCTTCTGCCTTAGGGGTTTCTATGCTCTCTCTCTCTCTCTCCCTCTCTCTCTCTCTTCATAGTCCTTGTATGTATTCCTAATCTTGATATTTAATCTTGGTAGTGTCACGCTAATATCACATGTACTCGTAATAAATGCAACACATCATTTTGAAGACTCTGCTTTTCACACCCCTGTTTCTGCTAATTTTTGGTATAAACGCTGATTCTAAAACAAAAAGAAAAAGTGCACAACTTCTACCATACTTGCTGCTTAAAACATCAGAATTAGGCATTCATTCTTGTTTAATTTATTGATTCTTCCAATTTTGAGGTAGATTGTGTTTGTTGTTTGCTATACACACACACACACATATATACATATATATATATGTATATATGTATATATGTATATATATGTATATATGTATATATGTATATATGTGTGTGTGTGTGTATGCTGGCCCTTCCATTGTGGATCCCTCTATGGAAGGGCTCTGTGTATGGTATGTAGTATATACTATTAGAAAAAGTATGACTGGCTAATCTTTTTGCAATTTGTAGCTCACTGCCTAATCTTTTTCCCAACCGGTTGTCTTTCAGTTCAACCCACTTAACCTGAAGATAACAGTGTTGACTACTATGCACTATGCAGCTCACTGCCTATTTAACATGTTTAATAATTGTGTAGTGTGGACCTAAATATATTGCTTGTGTTAAAATGTTCCTCTATATTATAGTGCAATACATTTTCAGTGCCCTCTATATCACTCTTGTTGACTTTTTGGCCAATTTCTTGTGGGTGAAAGGCGTCTACTTGAAGCTGGTGCAGGTAGATCGGGTGTACATAGAAAGAAAATTAATACATGGGAACAATGTGTCTCCATGCTTGGAGAGCCAGTGACTGAAGCACTTTTTCCAGGAAAGTATAACTGCATTACTAGCTCTTTTTGCCAAAACAGAAGTCGTCGTCGCTGTAGGACATCTACACCAAGGGTCTTTAATGACAAAACGTCTTTTTGTTTAGTCAAGCCTAAACTAGGAAATGTTGCTGTAAGTAGAGCACCCGAAGTTTCCTTCTGTTGATGCATTTTGTTACTCAGTCTTGCATTTTATGCCTTGTGTTTAACTATTAGCTGGTGTGTTTAGATATGTTTGTACCGTATGTCTATATTGTGTGTGCATTCATGATTACATATTTGAGGTTCGGAAATTGTTCTCATTTGTTTGGTACAGTGGCGGGCAAATCCCTGCAAAAACAGTTGAGAAATTATTAATATTATTTTAACGTTTGACATTACAGATTTACAATGATGATTCAGCTCAAAACAGCAAACTTACTGTTCAGTTTGATTGAATTACAGAGCCACATTCTATGTGGGTTGCATTTATGCAACAATAATTTAAGATGTGAAATAAGTTGTGAAACTTAAAGTCTTTCAGTGAATTTTTAAGAAACTTTGCGTTCACAAGACAACGTGTTTTTAAAACAGCTGAAAGCACTTTTAGAGAGAATGTTTTTGGGTTTCAAAAGCACTTGAAGTGCTTCCTGCAAGAAGCACCAGTTATGTGTTCTTTGTAGGAAGCACTTCAACTGCTTTTTCAGGATTCACTTGCATTTTTACTAAGGATTGGCTCCAAAAACATTTTCACCAAAAATGCTTTTAGTCATTTTAGAAGCACTTCCCCAACGAGTCCAATTATCAGTGACTTTTTAAAAAATTTTCATTAGGAAACTAACGGTTACTGGTGCAGTTGAAGGTTCCAATAGGAAACTTCTGCTCTTGCTTTCCATACAGCCTTTTTCTGACTTATTGTGGTCCATATAATTTTTAGGGCAAACATGCTCATGTTTCATACGCAACCGTGGGCCCAGATGAGCCACATGCAGCAAGTACAGCCTGGCAAGATGGTATTCTGGAGAAACAGGAGCTGGATTTATTATATCCTGGAGTAGAAAAAACAGAGTTAGAGGGGTTTTTAAGTTCTGAAATTCCATCTCATCCAAAGTTGTATCGAGGGCAACTAAAAAATGGGCTGCGCTATCTGATCTTACCAAATAAAGTTCCGCCAAACAGGTTGGCCTCCTTACAGGACCACTTATAATTGGTTTATGCTTTATGCTTATGCTGGAAATGCAAAAGCCAGGTTTCATGTGCAGCTTACTTATAAGATAATCTCATATCCCTTACCAATAGAGCACATTTGTTGGAGTTTAGGTTTGAAGCACACATGGAAGTTCATGCAGGATCAATCGATGAGGAAGACGATGAGCAAGGAATTGCACATATGATTGAACATGTTGCTTTCCTTGGAAGTAAGAAACGTGAGAAACTTCTTGGGACAGGGGCTCGATCCAATGCTTACACTGACTTCCATCATACAGTGTTTCACATCCATTCGCCCAATAGTTCAAAGGTCCTTTCTCGTTGCACCAACATTATTGAATTTTTGTCATTTTAAGTATTTGTGGATTTATGTATCAAACAGAACGAATACATAGCTTTAAGGATTTGAGAATGAATATGTAACTATTTGTTTCAAAACTTTGTTATGTTTTTGCAAGAATAGAAAAGACTAATTCACTTTAAGCTAATATGTATATCGCTCTTACAACCTAGGCCTCTAAACGTAATAACATATTGACGACTATATGTTGCCCTCCAGGATTCTGATGGTGATGATCTGCTTCCGTATGTACTGGATGCCTTGAATGAGGTATGGATGATTGATTTTTCTATATGGGCTTAGGTATATTCCTGGTTGTAGATATATTGTATATATTTGTATGGACTTATTATATTGTCTTCGATTCATCACTTCATTATTTTCAGAATACCTTTGTATAATCATCTATTTGACGGAAAAATAAAATTAAATAAAAAAGACTGAACTGGAAGTTGATGGTTTCGAGTTTTATTTACTTGTGCTTCATGCATGTGTACAGATTGCTTTTCACCCGAAATTCCTTTCTTCTCGTGTTGAAAAAGAACGGCGTGCGATTCTGTCAGAATTACAGATGATGAATACTATAGATTATCGCGTTGACTGCCAGGTTTGACTGGGGAGTTTTATTATTTTCTGAAGCCGGTTAATAATTTTTTTTGTTCAGCTATATCTCAACTTTTACTCGTTTGATCTTGGGTGCAGTTATTACAACATCTGCATTCTGAAAACAAGCTTAGCAAAAGGTTCCCGATTGGGTTAGAAGAGCAGATTAAGAAGTGGGATGTAGATAAAATAAGGAAATTCCATGAGCGTTGGTACTTCCCTGCAAATGCAAGCTTATACATTGTTGGGGACATTGATAACATCTCAAAAACGATTTACCAGATTGAAGTATGCAAGAGCTCACTTATTGAACCATTTATATCCTGTCTAGCTGAGTAATTTGTGTTCACTTTTTGAGTCATAACTAGAATAAAATTAGTTGCTTTATTGCAGGCTGTCTTTGGACAAACTGGCCTAGAAAATGAGACAGTTCCTGCACCTGCTCCTAATGCTTTTGGTGCAATGGCTAGTTACCTTGTGCCCAAGCTTTCAGTTGGGCTGACTGGAAGTTCTTCTAATTCCGTTGATCAAGCTAAAATCTTTAAAAAGGAAAGGCACACCGTTCGTCCTCCTGTGAAACATAATTGGTCACTTCCTGGAAGTAATATGGATTTGAAGCCTCCACAGATTTTTCAGCATGAATTGATTCAAAATTTTTCATTTAATATGTTCTGCAAGGTATAAGGGGTCTTGTAGAGTTGCATTAATTACGTGCTTTAGAGATTTAGTTACCCCTCTTTCTCTCTCACTAATATTTGTTGTGGAACTGCTGCAGGTTCCTGTGAGCAGGGTTCAAACATATGGTGACTTGCGAAATGTTCTAATGAAGAGAATATTTCTGTCTGCTTTGCATTTCCGAATTAATACAAGATACAAGGTGCATTTTTAGGGTTACAAGCACAATTTCCAGTTAGCTTAATTAAAGAAAAAAAAAAAGATACAGGTAAAATAGGAGAAGTCCATCAAAATCACGGTAGTTACACCTTCAAAGCAAAATAAAATAATTTACTTTATTTTTACAACCAAACAATCCACAAAAGAGCCAAGATTGTACACCACCAAAGTTTTCTATGAAGATATTGTAGGCTGAATATCCCATTTTTGTAGGTCGTTTTTGAGTGCTAATAATCAGTTACCATCTATTTCTTTTTAAGTGCTAATATCTGAAATGTTCATATTTGTATACCCGAAATCCTGTCATGTACTTAATTTATGTATTTGCTTGAGAAACCTTGCAGCTCTTTGTAAGTTTGCTAATCTTTAGAAATGACAGAGTTCAAATCCACCATTTACTTCAATTGAATTAGATCATAGTGACTCTGGAAGGGAAGGATGTACTGTCACTACTCTTACGGTAACTGCCGAACCCAAGAATTGGCAAGGTGCAATTAGAGTTGCTGTACAAGAGGTTGGTATTTCTATCTTGATCTTCCATACACTTTGGAAAGGAAGTTTGTTTACGATTTTCTGAATGTAGTTTACATGTCAGTTACATATGTTACATAACTCATTTGTTATATTTTATTCGGTGCAGGTTAGAAGGCTCAAGGAATTTGGTGTTACTAAGGGTGAATTAACTCGCTATATGGATGCCTTATTAAAAGATAGTGAACATCTGGCGGCTATGATAGATAATGTGTCTTCTGTTGATAATTTGGATTTTATTATGGAGAGTGATGCGCTGGGGCATACAGTAATGGATCAGAGGCAAGGACACGAGAGTTTGGTTGCTGTTGCTGGAACAGTTACTCTTGAAGAGGTGATGTTCAAAGTCATTATCATTTGTTTCTGTTACTTGATCTGAATTAACCATAAAAGGCATATATAAGCATAACTAGATTCTCTCTCAAAGAAAAAAAAAGCACAACTAGATTCTCTCCCAAAGAAAAAAAAAAGCACACTTAGAAGTTGTACTTTATAATGCTAATACATGCCATATCAATATTGCCAAGTGTACCTGTTACAAATAGGATAGTTCACCATTTTGGACTGCGTGACACATTAGAGTGCTATGTAGGGTCACTTTGGTATATTTTTAACGAGTCACGACACATAAAAAATAAAAGATTGATCTAGTGAGAATTTGTTTAATTTATCATTTATATGATATAAGATTTAATTTATAGTTTATATACTTTATCTTAGTAATAAAGATATGTAATGGAACACAGATGACTTTTTGTGTCTGTTCTTGGTTAAGAACTTGTAATGCAATGACTGCATTCCGTTGTTGATGGAATCTTGTATTATGGTTAATCATAAATGTAATTGTGTATGTATAATTTTGTTCTTTTCTTGGTTAAGACTTTGTAATTACAAATGACTTTTTGTGTCTTTCTTAATCATGAAGATAATTAGAGGATAAAGTTGGAGTCAATTTAGTGGTCCTGAGCATATATGTATATGTGTAGTGATCTGGGGTAACACACACTGTTGGAAAACTAGAAAACAGTGATCATGATGCTAAAATCTTACGAAGCCTTATTACTTAGTCTCCTTTCAAAGTTTGACAAGATTTCAAAGAGTTCAAGTTTTACCTGCCAACTTATAGGCAAAGAAAAATTTGATACTATGAGGCAATGTGCACTGAGATTGATGAACTATACCACATATAATTCAAATTTTTGTGTATAGGTCAACTCTATTGGCGCCAAGGTGTTGGAATTTGTTTCTAATTTTGGAAATCCTACTGCACCCCTTCCTGCAGCGATTGTTGCTTGTGTTCCAAAGAGAGTGCATGTAGAGGGAATAGGTGAAACTGAGTTCACCATTTCCTCTAATGAGATTATAGCTGCTACGAAAGCTGGATTGGAGGAACCCATTGAACCTGAGCCAGAGGTGTCATTTTTTTCATAAACTTAGCTTTCTCACTTTTACTGGCTTAAGTTTTTATATATATCTATGCTGTCAAATTTATGATTATGGCTGATTCTTTTTCTCTTCTGTTTTGCGCAGCTTGAGGTGCCAAAAGAATTGATATCTTCGTTGCAGTTACATGAATTAAGGCAGCAGCGCATGCCATCCTTCATTCCCTGTAGTCCAGAAATAAATGTGACTAAAGTTTATGACAAAGAAACGGGGATCACTAAATGTCGTCTGTCAAATGGAATTTCTGTAAATTACAAGGTATCTCATCTGATGTTTATATGGTAATGGGTTCATTGATGTGTAATTGAAGATTTGGTAATGTTTTTAAGTCAGTCATTTTGTCTTGTGAGTCATGTACTTATTTGTGTAAAATCTTAGATTGACATAGAGAATCAGTGAAAAAGTGAGCAGAGCTTAATCACGAGATACATTATTGTAGATGATTATGGTGTTTAGATGTATATGTGCAGAGTAAAGACTGTTACTAATAATAACAAGTTATATCTTTGTTCATTACAGATTTCAAAAAGTGAGGCAAGGGGAGGTGTAATGCGGCTTATAGTTGGCGGTGGACGGGCAGCTGAAAGTTCTGAGTCCAGAGGTTCTGTTGTTGTGGGTGTACGAACTCTTAGTGAGGGAGGTCGTGTTGGCAACTTCTCAAGGGAGCAGGTATGTCAATTCCTCTCTTTGTCACAATTTTATATATGTCTATATATCAGATGCACGGAGCTTCTTTTTTTTTTTTTTTTTTTTTTTTTGTTTTTTGTTTCTTCAATATTATAGCTAAACTACTTAAATAGGAGTTTGTTTCCTCTTTAATAATTCTATAAATTATATATTTGAGAAAGGTTCTTGGTAAGTAAATTAAGTATCATAAATGCTCATTGTGTAAACAAGCATTCACAACTTCACTAGTTGTTGGAAGAGCAAATAGCTGGTGTGTTCTTCTGTATTCTGTGTTAAATAAATATCTAGTAAATAGTGCATGTTTGTTATTGTAACTTATAACCATAAACTTTTTCTCCCTCCAAGAAATGTGAATTTGAAGCATGCTCATGAGCTTATTCCTTATCATATTTGTTGCCAACTGATGTCATTGAGTTGCAATATTTGTGACATGTATTTGCTTAATTAGATGAGATCCTTAATCATATGCTCAGATTATCCATATTCTGTCTGTAATTATTGTTTAATATTAGGATCTCGCCATTTGTTTCACTATCTTTAATTCCTCATTTTGCTATTATTATGTATCATGTATGCGAATTGTTTTTATCAGGTAGAACTGTTCTGTGTGAATCACCTGATTAACTGCTCATTGGAGTCCACCGAGGAATTTATCTCTATGGAATTCCGTTTTACTTTAAGAGATAATGGAATGCGTGCGGCTTTTCAGTTGCTTCATATGGTACTTGAGGTAACCCATCATAACTTTTAGTCTCTCTATTCTGGTATGTGGATTCCATGAGGGATTCTCGTCATTGTTGTTGTCGACATGTTTTGGGCACAATGTTGTTGTAGTTCCTGCTCTGTAGGAGTCATCTCATTAGAGATGCATGCCTTGTAATGGGTTAATTTATAATGCATGTTTGCTCACTTGCAGCATAGTGTCTGGCTGGATGATGCATTTGATAGAGCAAGGCAATTGTATTTATCATATTATCAGTCCATTCCCAAAAGCTTGGAGCGCTCAACTGCTCACAAACTCATGTTAGCAATGATGGACGGAGACGAGCGGTTTGTAGAGCCCACACCAAAGTCATTGCAAAATTTGACATTGCAATCTGTAAAGGATGCAGTGATGAACCAATTTGTAGGCAGTAACATGGAGGTGCGTAATTTGCTGATTTGTTTGTAGTTTTAAAAAGTATGCACATGATGAATAATTTATAATACACAACATTTCTCATTATATATGGCCGTGTCTGCTTATTGCATAGGTAAGTATTGTTGGGGACTTCTTAGAGGAGGATGTTGAGTCTTGTATTCTTGATTACTTGGGAACTGTAAGATCGAAAGGAAATTATGAGATGGAGAATGCTTATAATCCTATTGTATTCCGATCAGCTCCTTCTGATTTGCAGTCTCAGCAAGTGAGTACACATATAGCTTGATACTTTGGATGACAGAAGTTCTGTAACCTTGAATTGTGCTCATGGTTCATTTACATCTAAGCAGGTATTCTTGAAAGATACAGATGAGAGAGCATGTGCATATATTGCAGGCCCTGCACCAAACCGATGGGGTTTTACAGTCGATGGCAAAGATCTGTTTGAGTCAGCTAGTCATATTTCAACTCACGATGGTGAGTTTATCAAATCTGGAATTAGGTTTTGAATTTGCATCTTATTGAGAGAGGTGTTGTAGCTGTAATTTCTGATGTAGATGCAGAACTGAAATCGGAGGAGCTGCTTATGGTGGATGAGGATACTCAAAAGGATGTGCAAAGAAAACTATGTGGTCATCCCCTGTTCTTTGGCATCACAATGGGGCTCCTGGCTGAGATTATAAATTCTAGGTAATTTTTTTTTGCTCGGTACAAAGCATGTATGTGAACTTCTAGTTTATCTATGAATGTGTTCATCCTTCTGAATGGTCAGCTATTTATGCGCAAAATGTATTACTTTTCTCTATTGGGTGGAGCACATCTTGGGCAACAACCACATTGACCAAAATGATTGTTAAAATAAAAACACTATACTTTTCTTGAAAACAGTACTGAATACCGTTATAAGTTTGGAGGTGTAATTTTCTAAGCATCCGAAGTAGTACAATGTGGGTGGACACCATGTCATGTCCTCAACTGTCTATTACAGCAGACTTTGGATGGATGTCTCAAAATTATAGCACAAAATTTCGTATGCAAGATACTCTGGTTAGGCGTAGCCGTGAAGGCTGAGAATTGGGTTCTAGTCTCCTTTGTAACCAATTACAAAGAAATTGGGAGATGGTTTGCAAGGATATTGAAATGATATGGAGGTGGTGATACTGACGATGGCAGATGTATTTTGGGGTTGGTGATGGTGATAATCCTGTTTTTGTTTAACACATTTTAGGAACCTATAAGTAATTTAAAATACGTCAACCTATCCCGAAATATGGATATATTTATTAACCTAAACCAAATTTATTATTCGTCTTTTACATGTTACTGATGTGGCAGTAATATTATGTTGTATGCCTTTTGTAGCTTTGCAATCCCTCAACATCAAAACGTAAGCCTGTTATTGTTCACCTAACAATTGAACAACCAAATTGACTGATTTTGAAGGACCAAAATTGGAAACTAACCTTTCTGTTATGGGCAGATTTTGATCATTAATTCAAGATGCTATTTAAGACTAATATGTGGTTCTTGTTATTTTTATTGGTGGTGAAGTATTCTATGTGGTTTTGCACAGGCTTTTTACGACTGTCAGAGACTCTCTTGGATTGACATATGATGTATCATTCGAGTTGAACCTTTTTGATAGGCTGAATCTTGGATGGTATGTCATATCTGTAACATCAACCCCTGCGAAGGTGTGTATGCTCTATTTGTATATATGTGAGCAGAATATGTTCCGTCACTTTTCACTCTCTTCACATGTTTAGGTCTATTGAGTATTCAGGTTGACAAAGCTGTGGATGCATGCAAGAATGTCCTTAGAGGTTTACATGGCAACAAGATTTGCCAAAGGGAGCTGGACAGGGTTAGTTTCTTCTTCCTTTTTTTTTTCTTTTGGGTTTTTTTATTTTATCATGTTTTAAAGTAAAGTGGGATTCTCTTGACCACGTCACTTGTTTATTTACTCAAAATATAAGGCAAAGCGGACCCTTCTGATGAGGCATGAAGCTGAGATCAAGTCAAATGCGTATTGGCTTGGACTGTTAGCTCATTTGCAGGCTTCTTCTGTTCCAAGGAAGGTAAACAGAAAGGTTCTTTAGTGTTTACAGATGATAATAATAAAAAAAATATAAGTTGATATTTTTCCTGTACCAGTGCTTAATTATCTCTTTGATTTATAATAGGTGGCTGTTCAGTTGATCAAAAGATAAAAATAAATAATGGCCAATAATCAAATAAACTGTTTACATGAAGATATTCTGATTCTAGTGCTTTTTGTTCCAGGACATATCGTGCATCAAAGATCTCACAAATTTATATGAGGTTGCTTCTATTGATGACATATACCTTGCATATGATCAATTGAAAGTAGGCGATGATTCTTTGTACTCATGCATCGGAGTTGCTGGAGCTCAAGCCGGAGATGAAATAACTGGTGAGTCCAACATATTTTGTACTGTGTTCTACTCTTTTCAATCCGCATACCATAGTTGAAACTTTTAAAAATTCAGTAGAGTATAATCAATCAACAATGGTTTTTACTTGAGCTAGAGTGGCAAAGAGACCTCGAAAGATCTCACCTTTTTCCTCATCATTTTAGTGTTAGTTCCATTCATCAGTTCAACTTGCTTTCTCTATCTCATGAAAACCTGTACTGTGCTACTTCTTTAGAAGTCGAAGAATCAGATGATGGCTTTCCAGGAATCTTCCCTGTTGGGCGTGGTTTATCAACTATGACACGGCCTACAACATGACCTTATATGATACTCGCGGTCTTGCATGTATTACAGAGATATTAGCACTAAGGTATCTTCACAAGCTTTTGAGGTTCTCATTTTTCTTCTAGTCTGGCCTTTATGGGGGAAGGGTGCTGGAAAGTACTTCGTAATGAAATTTGGCTGCAAAGTACTGGAGTTAGTCACTTCTCTGAGGCGCTGAAATTTTATCCCGCCAGGGGGGATGGATGTGGGATACTCATGCTTTTTTTCTTGGACTGGAAGTATTGATTTTTTTGCCTCTGTTGCATGTATTCGTGATTCGGTGAAAATATAGATGGCTTTCCCCATGTATTTTGGCTGATTAGTAATTGCAGTAAAGTCCAATAGATGGCATTTCCCCTTTATTTTGGCTGATTAGTAATTGCAGTAAAGTCGTAATTGCAGTAAAGTCCAATAGATGGCATTTCCCCTTTATTTTGGCTGATTAGTAATTGCAGTAAAGTCCAATAGATGGCATTTCCCCTTGTATTTTGACTTTACAAATTTGTCAGTAGGTCCAACCGTCCAATTGAGAATTGCAGGTCACTTGATGTTAAACGTCCTCATTGCCATAGTTGTGGCTGAACAAATTGTATGCAGCTGCTGTGACAATGCCTTATCCACGTATGCTGATTGCATTCCTTGTACAACTATGTGCATGAGGAACTAAAACGGCGGTTATAATTATCAATGTGTTGTACATAGTTGCGGCTAAATCAAAAGCATTGGGTACTTCAAATTGTAAATTCACGAGCCTTTCATAATTTGTGTAATCCATGCAGTTAACACCCGATATTTGTCTGCAACAGATAAATTTACCATGTGATGCAAGTGTAAAAGTGACCATTGTTTAACCCCAACTTTTGATGAATATTTAACTTCCAATTTTACAAAGAATAAAGTGGCATAAAAGACGTAATTCAATTAGAAAACAATAGCGACCTAAAACCCAACTGTGTGCCCAATGTACATATCAACCGTGTACAAGGCAAGATAAACAATGGAAGCCCCTTTCCATGCCAAGGCAAGGCACATAAGGGTGAGGCATGCCGTGGCTAGGCATAGTGAGGCAAAGGCAAAGTGTGATAAAGGGAGAACATGCTTAGCCGGTCATGCCTTAGCATGTTTTATCTTTGTCATTGCAATTATGGCATGCCCTCTTCTTCGGGTGTTGGTGGTGATCGTGCAGTAGGGTTTATAATAGGGTTTATTTCAACCACCACTAATTCCTTCTTCTCGTCTTGAACCCAGAGACAATGGAGCCCTTGAGCTCAAACCCAAATAGAGTTTATTTCGGTAGTTATGACAGTAGAGGCGGAGGTGGTAGTAGAGTTGGTTCTTATGGTGGTAGACAAGGAAGAGATGATGGTGGGTACGGTTAGTTTCCTCGAAGTATTCCACCGTCCTAAACCCTTATCTTAAAAATCATGCGCAACCAAGGGCAAGCTATTCCTTGCAAAGAGTCATAAAAGGTAGGGAGTGTCAAGCAAATTGAAGGTTAGGTCAAGGCATAGACAAGCATGTCAAGTTGAACGCAAATCATTCCACATTACTGGCATATAAATCGTAGACCTATAAAGTGGGATGATGTTCTCATTACCCATATTTATTCAAAAATTTGTATTTTGGGCACCTTTCTTTCAATTCAACCGTCTAAAAATTTCGAATTCTTTTTATTTTTTGTAGAAATGAATTTAAGGGATGACCTATGAGATGTACAGTTGGATTTTCGAAATATAACTTGTAGATCCATAAAGTGGGGTGATGTTCTCATTACCCGTATTCATTCGAAAATCTATATTTCGGGCACTTTTCTTTCAATTCAATAGTCATATAGTTTCGCATTCATTTTATTTTTGGTAGTGATGATCATTAACGAATGACCTATGAGATGTATGATTTTCAAAATATAACTTGTAGACCCATATAGTGGGATGATGTTCTCATTACCCGTATTCATTCGAAAACTTGTATTTCAGGCACTTTTATTTCAATTCAAGAGTCTAAAAGTTTTGTATTCTTTTGTTTGGCAGAGATGATCTTTAAGGGATGACCTATGAGATGTACAGTTGGATTTTCGAAATATAACACGTAGACCCATAAAGTGGGATGATGTTCTCAATACCTGTATTCATTCGAAAATCTGTATTTCAGATACTTTTCTTTCAATTCAAGATTCTAAAAGTTTCTTATTCTATTTATTTTTGGCAAAGATGATCTTTAAGGGATGACCTATGTGATGTACAGTTGGATTTTTGAAATATAACTAGTAGACTCATAGAGTGGGATGATGACCTATGTGCATGAGGAACTAAAGTGGCGGTTATAATTACCAATGTGTTGTACATAGTTGCGGCTAAATCTAAAGCATTGGGTACTTCAAATTGTAAATTCATAAGCCCTTCATAATTTGTGTAATCCATGCAGTTAACACTTGACATTTGCCTGCAACAGATAAATTTACCTTGTGATGCAAGTGTAATAGTGACCATTGTTTGACCCAACTTTTGATGAATATTTAACTTTCAATTTTACACAAGAATAAAGTAAAAGACGTAATTCAATTAGAAAACAATAGCGACCCAAAACCCAACTGTGTGTCCAATGTAAATATCAACTGTGTACAAGGCAAGATAAACAATGGAAGAGCCTTTCCATGCCAAAATAACTTTTCTTTCAATTAAACAATCATATAGTTTCGTATTCTTTTGATTTTTGGCAGAGATGATTATTAACAGATGACCTATGAGATGTACAGTTAGATTTTCAAAATAAAACTCGTAGACCGATAAAGTGGGATGATATTCTCATTACTCGTATTCATTCAAAAATCTGTATTTCGGGCACTTTTCTTTCAATTCAACAATCTAAAAGTTTCATATTCTTTTTATTTTTTGTAGAGATGATCTTTAAGGGATGACCTATGAGATGTACAATTGGATTTTTGAAATATAACTCGTAGACCTATAATGTGGGATGATGTTCTCATTACCCGTGTTCATTTGAGAATATGTATCTCGGGTACTTTTCTTTCAATTCAATAGTCTAAAAGTTTTGTGTTCTTTTTATTTTTGGCCGAGATGATCTCTAAGGGATAACCTATGAGATATACCGTTGGATTTTTGAAATATAACTCGTAGACCCATAAAGTGGGTTGATGTTCCCATTACCCGTATTTATTTGAAAATCTGTATTACGGGCATTTTTCTTTCAATTGAACAGTCTAAAAGTTTCGTATTCTTTTTATTTTGTGCAGAGATGATCTTTAAGGGATGACCTAAGAGATGTATAGTTGAAATTTAGAAATATAACTCATAGACTCATAAAGTGGGACGATGTTCTCATTACCCGTATTAATTTGAAAAACTGTATTTCGTGCATTTTTCTTTCAATTCGAGAGTCTAAAAGTTTCATATTCTTTTCATTTTTGGTAGACTTGATCTTTAAGAGATGACCTATGAGATGCATAGTCGGATTTTTGAAATATAACTCGTAGACCCATAAAGTGGGATGATGTTCTCATTACCCGTATTCATTCGAAAATCTGTAATTCGAGCACTTTTCTTTCAATTGATGAGTCTAATAGTTTCGTATTCTTCTTATTTTTGGCAGAGATGATCTTTAAGGGATGACCTATGAGATGTACAGTTCGATTTTTGAAATATAACTCGTAGACCTATAAAGTGGGACGATGTTCTCATTACCCGTATTCATTCGAAAATCTGTATTTCGGGCACTTTTCTTTCAACTCAGAAGTCTAAAAGTTTCGTATTCTTTTTATTTTTTGTAAAGATGATTTTAAGGTATGACCTATGAGATGTACAGTTGGATTTTTGAAATATAACTCGTAGACCCATAAAGTGGGATGATGTTCTGATTGAAGGAAGATTTGTGAAAAACATGTTCATTTAAGCAACATCAATAGCATGCAATTAACAATTAAAGGCGGAATCATGCTTGTATGCACTTAAAACAAAACATTTACCCATGAAATTCAAAGCCTAGTAGATAGGTGAACCAAGACTCAACTCAAAACAAAGTGAGTTGAGAAATCAATACCTTTGTAGATTCCTCTTTGCATAAGCAAAGGCTAATCACCCAAAGAGAGGGCCTTCATTCCTTGCATCTTAGATCCATGGATTTGGATGGATGAAAAGGTTTCTCCAAGTTCCCAAAATTGAGAACCTCTAAGTCTCCACACCAAGGTAAGATTGAAGAAGAAATGAGTGACCTTGAGGAAGTAAGATTGCTAGATGTTTTCCTCAAGGATGGCCGAAATTTTAGAGAGAAAAGAGAGCTTGTGTTCTCATCCTTTCCCCCAAAAATAACCCCTTAATGAATTTTGGCTATTAAGTCATACTTATTCCTTAATTCATTTGAGTGGCAAACTTGTAAATAAGTCCAAAACCACTCCTTCTCTAACATGGCCGGCCTTAGGGATTTATTGGGCTATTTGGGCCTTTGTGAATCATTATTCATTAAGTTGTCATACAACTTAAGTCAATGGACTTGACGTTCGAAGCCCATTGGGCCTTAAGGTCCAAAACTATCCCGAGGTCTTTTAACGAACTTATTCGTTTGATTAATAATCATATTAAGTAATCCTTGCCATAAATAATTAAACCATTTAATTATTCTTACTCATCTCCGTTGAATCTTCAATCTCTACCTTACACGGTGTACGATCCATTAGGTTCCTTTTAGCGAGGCAGTGGGCGATTCAAACTCTTTCAAATCGATTGTGAATTGAAACTTACTTTCAATTCTCCCGTTAGTGATAGTACACTTTTAGGGCTTCCACAAACCATGGTTGACGCCTAGCAGCATGTCATGGTTACCCAAGCTAATCAGAAGAGGTGGAGAACCTATTCAGTTTTAGGATTACAAATGCAATACGGTCTTCTCTAATACGATACTCTCGACCACATTGTTTGGTTTGATAGTTTATTCATGTCTACTATCCAATGTGAGTCTTGTGCTTATATGATTACCTTGAACGTGATTTGGAACACATTCCTAAATCTCATTCATACTTTGGCCAAAGATTCAAAATCATATCATAGAGTATTCTCCCTCAAACAGTTTGAAGGTTAGAGATCCCTTGTTGCGCATTCACTTGCCTCCATGGCTAAGTGGCTTAACCCCAACGATGCCATGGACACCCTCATGATGGAGTGACTTTGACATAATCAAAGATTAAGGACCTAACCACAAGACAACTGTGATGCCTCAGGTCAAAAGACTAATTTGCATTATCCCAACCATGAGTTCTCATGTGACATGAATATGAGAACTCTTCGTTGATCGTGTTCAGTGAACTCATTCTCTATTGAGCACCTACGTACTTGTCTTGATGTCACACACACCAATGACTCGAGACTAGTCACTCTCCCTGAGAGAAGACATAGCACGTACTGATCTTAACGGACTGTTAATGCCCAATTGACAATCCTATGATCAGGAACGTTTAGGATGTGTCAACGAAAGAATGGTCTCATGAATCTAACTTCTTTAGATCGCATTCTTCCAATCACATATTCCTTGGACTTATCGTTTAAGCATATAACATTTATATGAGACGGCTCAAACAATAATGTTTGCCCTTAATATTAAACTAGATTAGTTTAACATGTGAAATGTCCATAAAGTATCATCATATGATTGGTTTTAGGGCACATTTCCAACACTGATTACCCATATTCATTTGAGAATATGTATCTTGGGCGCTTTTCTTTCAATTCAATAGTCTAAAAGTTTCGTATTCTTTTTATTTTTGGCAGAAATGATCTCCAACGGATGACCTATGAGATGTATCACTATTCATTTCCTTCCCCGGCCATGGTGAGCCTCAACGCCTTCACATCCTTCTTATTTCAAAGCCTTATATTGTTTGTCAACCTTAAAATGAGATTTGGGGGGTGATATAATGCAGAAAGCATCTCGGGGAGTTTTTCCCCCAGATTTTCGAGCGAATGAAGTAGCCACTTTCAGGCCTATTTTGGGCCAACGCCAGCCACGACTGGGCTTCCAATGGGTATAGTTTTGTTCCTTACATTCCTAGCTTTTATTTGGTTCTTAAATCATTGATTTTGGCTGAGAAATGAGCTTAAACAGAGTTTTGAAAGTTGGATGAAAACCTGCAAAATTGCATGAACTCGTAAGGAAGGCCAGTACAGTCATATTCGCAGACGCATGGGCGCTTGTGGACTCGTGTGGGTGGTCGGCTCGTGGAAAAATCCGAGGTTCTTCCTTAGGTTTCTCAACGTGCCGAACCTAAATTCGCCGTCTGTTTTTCAAAACTCAACCTTTTTAAAATAGTTTCTTTATTAGCCGTACTTTGTACGAATACACGAAATTACGTTATATATTTACGTAAGTGGTTTCGTTTCTAGGTGAACCGCATCGCAATAATCTTCGTAGCCCGCGAGGCGGGTTCGACCCAACGACATGATTTGCGAGTGGATCTTTGCTTTTTAAATATTATATATTTATTTAGTTTCCATTTATATATTTGATAAAGAATTTTCCACATTACGCTTAGATTAAAATAACGTTTATAAGAATTAGCGTATTAACATAATTTATGGAATTATGCTATGTTCTATGGGATGTACATGTATGCGTATTATTATTGATGCCTTAATTGGATTTACGGTCATGAATAGTATTGCATTGACTAGAATTATCGAATTATCGATTTACCATTATATGATTATAATTACATTATCTGCTCATCGTGTACTACACTGGTGTTTGTACTCGTCCGAGTTAGGGCCATGCTTCACGTGTATGTTCACATCGCATCGCACCCTTACTTTGGGATCCATTGTAGGTTCCAGTTATGTCCTAGACTGCTATCGGCAATTAGGACTCGTATGTGACGCGCATAACGCCAGTGTTCACGCGTTTGTAGTACTAAAACGTAAATCATTATTACACCCAGTCCTATTCATGTTAGAATACCTCTGCATGAACTCGTGTGTCAGCATATGTCGATGAGCACTTGATATTATATGTTCGCTCATTCAAGTTACAGTGATTACCGATGGTCATGCGTTTTATATGCTGAATATCGTGAATTGTTGCATTATGGTGATATTACTATTTATGATAAACGTTTTCATAGTATATGTAGTATATATAATTGGAAACTATACTTGTTTTACGGCGAGAGGTTATTACATTTTAGAAAAGGTTTTACAAGCTTTATTTTTAGGCCTACTTACCCTTGTTTTTCGCCCCTCCAAGTTTTAGCGGCTAAGCTTTTGTGTTGACGAGGATTCTTAACAAATCTTGGTTTAGGAGTTTACCTTCGATGGTAGAATTCTCATTCTAGTTTACTAGACTTTACTTATGCTCTGACATCACGTGTGAAATGGGTTCATTCCCCCTCACATGCGCACTTTTGCATTTAGGCATTTTAGGTTTAAATTTATTTATATTTTCCACATCACAACACTATATGGCTTCGTCACCTTTCTGGTGTCGGCCAACATAGCTCGATTCAGAGTCCAGGTGGACATTCCGGGTTAGGGTGTGTTGCCCAAAACATTGTTAAAATTGGGTTCCACCCTCAAGAATATCAATGAAATGTCTAACCTTAATTTTCAAAACTTCATGATGAGGCGAAGGTGAAAATGAATAGATTGGACGACGATTTATGTAAGAATTTGCAAAACGGACTAAAAACATAAGTGTGAACCCACGTTTTCTGTCAAAAATGAAATTTTTTTATTTTCACGAAACATTTTCCATGAGCATAATGTAAAACTTTGTAAGGCATGTGGAAGTGGATTTACGATGTATTGAGCAACAAATGTATATCTAGTAGAATATTTAAGCTGAAAACTAAAATAATAAGTGAAAAATATAGTAGTGAGACCAAAAAATAGGGTTCTACCCTTAAGAATCTTAACGGAAAGTCTTGCCTTGATTTTCAAAACTTCATGGTGAGGCAAAGGTGAAAATAAATAGATTGAACGATGATTTAAATATGACTGGGCGAGGATCAGTAGTGTGGTACCGATCTTTCCCAATTCCATTTTTTTTTCTGCTTTTTTGTTTATTCCTTTGAGTTTTTTCTTTGTACATTACTTTATCTGAGTAACCACTATTAAATTCAAATATCTTTAAATTTAGGTTTTAAATAATTGATTACAAGTGTTTAAATTTGTACGATAATAGATTTTGCATGAAAAAATATATTTTGAAGAATATGAGTTTGATAGTTTGTTGTTAGGGTAAGAGAACTAAAACAAACATAAGCAAAAGACAAAAACTAAAAAACTTAAAAGAAAAAATTGAAAAGAAGGATTCGGTACGAAGCTAGCGATTAGTACCAGTAACTGTTGCTAACAATTGAGCGATAGTTCTCGTCAACAATCGGTAGCGAAGTACTGATTGTATCTTTTTCTATTTCATTTATTTATTTGGAAGCAAGTTTACGATTTATTGAGCAACAAATGTATATTTAGTAGACTATTTAAGTCAAAAACTAAAAAAATAAGTGAAAAATATAGTAGGGAGGCCCAAAACATTGTTAAAATGACGTTCCACCCTCAAGAATATAACAAAAAGTATTACTATAATCTTCAAACTTCATGGTGAGTTGAAGGTGAAAAATTAACAACGATTTATGTACGAAGTTGTAGAAACTGACTACAAATCATTTTTTGTCAAAATTGCAATATTTTTATTTTCGCGAAATATTTTCAATGACCATTAAGGAAAATTTTATAAGGCATTTGAAAGTGGATTTACGATTTATTGAGCAACAAATGTATATTTAGTAGAGTATTTATGTTGAAAACTAAAAAAATAAGTGAAATTATAGTAGTGAGGCCGAAAACATTGTTAAAATACGGTTCCACCCTCAAGAATATTAACCGAAAGTATTAATTTAATTTTCAAATTTCATGATGAGGTGAAGGTGAAAATAAATAGTTCGAACGGCGATTTATATAAGAATTTGTAAGAATCGACTAAAAACCGTCAGTGTTAACCCACGTTTTTTGTCAAAAATGCAAATTTTTTATTTTCGCAAAATATTTTTTGCGAGCATTAAGCAAAATTTATAAGGCATTTGGAAGCGGATTTACGATTTATTGAGGAACAAATGTATATTTAGTAGACTATTTAAATCGAAAAAAAAAAAAGGAAAAATATAGAGTGAGGCCCAAAACATTGTTAAAATTGCGTTCCACCCACAAGAATATAACGTAAAGTATTACTATAATTTTCAAACTTCACGGTGAGGTGAAGGTAAAAATAAATAGTTTGTACGACAATTTATGTATGAATTTGTAAAACCTGACTAAAACTAATCAGTGTTTACCCACGTTTTTTGTTAAAAATGCAAATTTTTTATTTTCGCTAAATATTTTTTGTGAGCATTAAGAAAATTTTTATAAGGCATTTGGAAGCGGATTTACGATTTATTGAGCAACAAATGTATATTTAGTAGAGTATTTAAGTCAAAAACTTAAAAAGTAAGTGAAAAATATAGTTGTGAGGCCCAAAACATTGTTAAAATAAGGTTCCTCCCTCAAGAATGTTAACAGAAAGTTTTACTTTAATTTTCAAACTTAACGGTGAGGCGAAGGTGAAAATAAATAATTTGAACAACGATTTATGTACGAATTTTTAAAAATTGACAAAAAACTGAGAGTGTAACACCCATGTTTTTTGTCAAAAAGGCAAACTTTTTATTTTCGCGAAACATTTTCCATGAGCATTAAGGAAAATTTATAAGGCATTTGGAAGCAGATTTACGATTTATTGAGTAACAAATGTATATTAGGTAGATTATTTGTGTCGAAAATTAAAAAAAAAAAACTGAAAAATATAGTTGTGAGGCCCACAACATTGTTAAAATTGGGTTCCACCCTCAAGAATACAACAAAAAGAATTACTATAATTTTTAAACATCACGGTGAGGTGAATGTAAAAAAAATTAGTTTGAATAACGATTTATGTACGAATTTGTAAAAACTGATAAAAAACAATGAATGTTAACACACGTTTTTTTGTCAAAAATGCAAATTTTTTATTTTCTCGAAAAATTTTCCAGAAGCATTAAGGAAAATTTTATAAGGCATTTGAAAGCGTATTTACAATTTATTGAGCAACAAATGGATATTTAGTAAACTATTTAAGTTGAAAACTAAAAAAATAAGTGAAAAAATATAGTATCGAGTCCTAAAACATTGTTAAAATGGGTTCCACCCTCAAGAATATAACAAGAAGTACTACTATAATTGTCAAACTTCCCGATTAGGCGAAGGTGAAAATAAATAATTTGAACGACGATTTATGTATGAATTTGTAAAATCGACTAAAAACTGTGAGTGTTAACCCACGTTTTTTGTAAAAAAATGCAAATATTTTATTTTTGTGAAATATTTTCTATGAGCATTAAGGAAAATTTTATAAGGTAGTTGGCAGCAGATTTACAATTTATTAAGCAACAAATGGATATTTAGTAGACTATTTAAGGTGAAAACTAAAAAAATAAATGAAAAATATAGTAGTGAGGCCTAAAACATTGTTAAAATTAGGTTCCTCCCTCCAGAATATTAACGGAAGGTATTACTTTATTTTTCAAACTTCATAATGGAGCGAAGGTGAAAATAAATAGTTTGAACGACGGTTTATGTATGAATTTGTAAAAATCGACTAAAAACTATGAGTGTTACCCACATTTTTTTTTGTCAAAAATGAAAATTTTTTATTTTTGCAAAATATTTTCTGTGAGCATTAAGCAAAATACTTCGATGTGAGGTAGAGGATACTTCTTGCGGGCCTAGCCGCGAATGAACATTTTGCCTAGAAGGTTGTGATTGTTGATTATCGAAGTGTGTCCCCAACCATAAGTGTATGCTCATCTGTGGGCCTAATCGAGAGTGCACGCTCTTCCGTGCCCTAAGGCGAGAGTACACGCCATCTTTCAGGCCATTTTTCTGCCAACTCTGGCCACCACGGTCCCCATTTGGATGAATCTCTTCTCCACATTCCTAACTACATTTTGGCTTTGGAATAACTCAATTTGGTTAAGTAACGAAGAAGTTACGAAGTTTTGAAAATTCCCCAAACCTTTGGCCAAAAACCCTAGTTTTCAGATGAGCATCGCCCCTTTCGAGGCGTTTTTCGGCCAAAACATGGCGATTTGGTCGGCGTGCAGGTACTTCATCTTATTGAGTAGTACAACTTTCATTTGTGTTTCACTTGATTTCGTCGAGTAACAAAGAAGTTATGGGAGTTCGAAGTGGTGCCCAGAAACCGACCAATTCATTGGCTTGAAAACAGGTCAACCCGACCCAAGTCTTTTGAAACCAGCCCAACCCGTGACCCTTTTAAGCCCAAACCCAATTATTTGCCCCAGGCCCATTTATCAACTCAATTCCCTAACCCATTAACCTAAACCCATTAACCTTTTTATCCTAAGCCCAACCCTCCTAGACTTGACCCTAACCCAAGTCCAAAACCCTTAACCCGGAACCCTTCCTAGACTAATTTTAACGTCCTGAATCTGTTTTTGATGTCCGTTTTCCCAAATTCAATCATTATAGTATAGCTTTATTAATTGGACCCTTTGTGTGCTTAGGTGCATTTGTTGTGGCGTTTCCATCTTCACCAGTTTGCTGTGGCTTTTCGACGGCGAAGTATCTATGAGTGGAACCCTTCTAAAATGCATGTTTTAACTGTAGAAATGCATACATGAAAACCATGATTTGATGATTACGTTTTATGAAACGTGTTATGGGATAACATGCTTACTGAGGCTAGTTTGAATTATTTCTATTTTTCCTATAACCCGTGTTCTTTGTAGAATATCTGATGGATGCCGATATACTATTTAGAACATGTTTCAAACACCTCTTTATAGTATAGATGATGGATGACTTTATACTATGAAGTTGTTTTTCAAATAAATGTATGTTCAATAGTTTTGTACTTACCTAGAAGGGCTGGGTTTGGTTCGAAACGATTCTATTCGGTTCAATTTTTTTTGGTTTTGGTTTTTTTTTGGTTTGGTTTCGGTTTTTTTTCAAAAGATGATGTAAATGGAAGGAACCTGCCTAATGCCTATCAACCTCCTAGTTCTCATATATCAGAGAATTGAGAGCCTCAAAATCTTGAATATATTCAAGTAATTCAACTACTTATGATCAAGCAGATCGAATTCAAATTTTCAAAACTTAAGCAAATACAGAAACATATATTCTTCAAGGAAATGTACATCGCCAGGATTCAAAATTCTAAACTTTAAAATTTGCAAAATCATGAAATTATTCAACAAATTAACTGATCGATGTAGATCGAAACAAAAACAAAGCAAATGGGTTTGTCTAAATGCCATAATCGGACTCCAATATCGCATGCCCACATTCAAATTCAAAGTAAAGTCCACAATAGATTTAGAAAATTCCAAAACAGATTTAGAGAAAAATACAAACTTTTCCCCCTTAAATTACATAAGTTTCAAATGGGTAACCATAAAATTAAAAACCCATAAACTGAAAAATAAATAAAACCAACAAACGGAGATCGGAGATTGACAGCTTCGGTTCAGAGCCACCATGTCGTCTCTTTTTCTCTTGCCGGGGTAAAACTGAAGATGAGGAAGAGGAGAGGGAGAGAGAGAGAGAGAGAGAGAGAGAGAGACTGAGGAAGCAGCGGAAAGGGGAGAGAGATAGTGTGTGTTTGAGAAACCTATAAATAACTTACTGGTACAATTATAACAACACAAAGCCTACAGTTAAGTTGGCTTGAAGTAACAATCCCAACCTGGAGGTTAGGGGTTCAAACCTTGACACCAACATGTTTTTTAGGAATTTAATATGGTTTTTTTTTTTTTTTTTTTTTTTTTTTTTTTTCGATTAAGTTCGGTCTGGTTCAGTTTTCGAACCTCAAAAACTGAAACTGAACTGGCCAAATTCGGTTCGGTTTGGTTTTTGGTTTTCGGTTTTTTGAACCCACCCTTATTACCTAGTGGTCCCTTTTCCACTACGAGGTGAGGGATAAATTCCGTCACGAGCGAGGATACGGTGTTGGCATAGGGCTTGAAGATGGTTTTTGTCTGGCTATTAGCACAGGGAAGGGGAGCTGGCACGGGGCCTGGAGGGATATTGGACATTCACTAGTGATGACGATATATATGAGTTATGATTTGAGACATTGCACGACATGCTAGGTTTCGGAAAACCTATTTTATTTATCATGCTATATGTGTTTTCATAAAACTTGGGGGTTAGTATGTTGATAACTATTTTATTATATCTATATCAACTTGGTCCACTCATGCTTGTTTCGCGCCCCCTTCAGGACTTAGAATCGAGGCACACAATCCCGGCGTTAAGGCACTTCAGCATTGGCATCTTCGAGTCCTCTCAGTGTAGGACCTATTCTTCTATTCATTCAATCTTATATTTTTTTTTTAGTGTTCTAGTTAGTTGTATACTCTGAACACGTTCCTTAAATGCATATTCATTATATTTAAATTTATAAGTCTTATTTATTTCTTGTTCTCAGCATTTGCATTCAATAAATGGCTTTCGTCACCATCAGGTGTCGGCCAGCACGTGACCATCCTGATGTCCTGATGACATCGGGATTGGGGCGTGTCACTTTGTCTTACTTCAATACACCTTGGCTGAGGCACGCTGCATCTCGGTATGCTATAAAAGTTGATTTACCAAGGTCATTTGCTGCGTGAGGGCGCTTGTCAACTCAACGACTTTTTGAGACAAGTGTTGTTCGCCATTTGGGTTGAAAGAGCTTGGACGGTATGCATTTCCTTGAATAATGGAAGTGTAATTGACTCCGAGCGCGAGATTTGAGTTGGAATATATCAAATTTATAGAGAAATGAGGTGAAAATACCCCCAATTCAATCGTTCGTCCAGAAATCTAAAGTTGGGATGGTTGAACTGATCTTGGATCACTTAGAAGGCCATCGGAGTGGGCCGAATCTCGGATTAGGCTGCAAGGAATGGGTTGGGTCACTGGAGCAGGTTGAGCTGCTGGCATGGGTTGGGCCAAGTGTGTGGGCAGCCTCATGTGTAATGCACGTGGGCGCTGGGCTCCTCTTGGCGCGGCTTGGGCTTATGGGTCTTGGGCCATTACCTTGGTAGTTGCAGCTGCAGTTGCAGTTTGGGCCTGTTTTTGTTGGGCCGAGCTGGGCTTCCTTGTGGAGCTGGCCTGGGCTCGCTGCTACAAGGTGGCATAGGCCTGGGGTTGCAGTTGCAAGGTGAGGCTTCCTCATTGGGTTTAGGTCTCACCGTGATCTACCACGGTGGTGCCCCGTGGAGATGGTGGCGCTCCACTCGTTGCCGTGTTGAGCCTTGTAGATCGTTGTGGTCTAAATTCTTGAACGTAGGAAGTTTTGTTTGTTGTGGTTTTCGAATTTCTAGTCATTGTACTTTTCTTTTACTTTTATTCAAAGAATTTTATAAAAAAATTCTAGGAATAAGAGCGTACGAAAAATCTACGAATGAACAAGAAATGAGAAACTTTGAATGCGAGAATCTTCTTCGAGCTTGTGAATCAAGGCTCTTAATGAAAGCACCAATTTGTGGATGCGAATTTCCGCCATCTTCTTATTTGACGAAAATGCATCTACAAAATAATAACACCTAAGATCAAGGCCAAGAGCCTCACGCGCCCACGATGAATGTAGGGGCTTTGGCCGAAGAATCTTCGATGCCAAAGTTAGAATTTGAGAGAGAATGTTTTTGGGAATTTTTGGGAGAGAATGAACGTAGCTTTTTGATGGAGAAAATGGGACCATTTATAGGGGAGTAGCTAACCCTATTTGGAGAATAGGGATCGGCCACTTATAATGGTATTATGAGTTTAATTGCAAGATATTATGTGAAATAATATCTTGCAATTAACTTGGTAATCAATCCTAATTTAAATAGGATAATTGGGAGTTACCTTTTGAGTGAGGATTTGATGAGGAGTTATGAGAAGGTTTTGACTAAATACCATTTTGATCACCTTTGACTTTTCCTTCATTGAGCCGTTATTGTCTGTTGCATGCACATGGGAATCCCAATGTGCCTCGAGGGTAATTTTGTCTTTTAACTCAAAAGTTTATGTGTCGCCTTCATAATTTTCTTGATTATTTTTGGCTTTACAATGGTCTTTGGTACCAATCCATCCTGAATGGGGACAGGTTGCCTCTCAAACAAATAGCTAGGGATAATTGTGGTACCATGAATTTTTAGGGATGAAGTAAGGCCGATCTGAATACTGTCACCTCAGAAGTTTGGTCATGGACTCACCAGCTCCGGACAGAGCTGTATCAGACAAAGCAGGGTGCCATCTTCACTCTATTTCGAACAATAGGCAAAGACTTTGCTGGATGACCATTCTTATTCCGCAATACACGTGATTTGATTAGGATATAGACACAATCAAATCTTATAAGTCTTGGAGTGCCTACGATTTAGAGATAAACTTGCGCCGCAAGTAATCACACTCCTAAGAGGATGCAATATCTACTTACTAGATATCCTCTAGGATTCTTCCGGCTTAGAACGAGGATTATATCCTCAAAAGGTTTCTCACTCACGGTATAAAAAAACACCCATTTAGGGTATATCTACGGTAAGTAGATAGGGTTTAGGGTTTAGGGTTTTAGGGTTTAGGGTTGAGGGTTTTAGGGTTGAGGGTTTAGGGTTTTGGGGTTTACGGTTTTTGGGGTTTAGGGTTTAGGGTTTAGGGTTTAAGGGTTTAGGGTTTAGGGTTTAGGGTTTAAGGGTTTAGGGTTTAGGGGTTTAGGGTTAAGGGTTAAGGGTTAAGGGTTTAGGGGTTAAGGGTTTAGGGTTTAGGGTTTAGGGTTAAGGGTTAAGGGTTAGGGTTTAGGGTTTAGGGTTTAGGGTTTAGGGTTTAAGGGTTTAGGGTTTAAGGGTTTAGGGTTTAGGGTTTAGGGGTTTAGGGTTTAGGGTTTAGGGTTTAGGGTTTAGGGTTTAGGGTTAAGGTTAAGGGTTGAAGGTTAGGGTTAAGGGTTTAGGGTTTAGGGTTTAGGGTTTAGGGTTATAGGGTTAGGGGTTAGGTTTAGGGTTTAGGGGTTTAGAGGGTTTAGGTTTAGGGTTTAGGGTTTAGGGGTTAGGGGTTA